>NC_080570.1:94004294-94305544 GCF_030247185.1 Malaya genurostris | reverse complement strand
AAAATTTGATTAGGTTCATTTGACATGCCATTAACTCAGTTGAGCCTCAGTATTCGGTAGATGTATAGATTTTTTCCTCAAAAAAAAATTGTCTAGTTCTAGAATTCTTGGGTTGTAGAATATATTCCCAGGGTCAAATAATTATCGATGAGCGTTTTTAGCTAATTAAGATGTGCTGAATCGAATGATACTAGTGGTTTATATCTATATATTGTTACCGTCTAGGTTTCGGCACTTGTTTTCTTTATATTTCTTTTCTGATTATCCTCATGTAACACGAATGTAATGTAAATATAAAATTTAAATAATTTAACTAGGACTAGGAAACGAATTAAAAATTAATTAAAGTTCAAATATAACAGGAATATACACGCTAGAAATAAGGCTAGATAAAATTAAATATATATATATATATATATATATATATATATATATATATATATATATATATATATATATATATATATATATATATATATATATATATATATATATATATATATATATATATATATATATATATATATATATATATATATATATATATATATATTCAAAATCAATACACCTGAACACGATACACCCCTGATGTTGCCCCAACAGAAACGTAGTGTCGCGATTGTGAGAAGACAAGGCAGAGAATATTACAAAAGAGATATAAAAGGGAAAAAAGGAAAACGCTACTGGGTCTGAGAATTCAGGATAGGTCTATTTCAGTTCAACCATTAAACGAACCACATCGATTTTTGGTAAGACCGTTTAAATCGACAGTTAGTCCACCGAGATCATTAGCAAGTTTGTCGATAGAACGAATCAGGTATTTACTGAACAACTAAAGCCGGCGTGCACAGATTGTTCTGTAGAAGCGCTAATATCAAACTAATAGAATTTCCTTGCTTTCAAATGATTTAGCGCACATAATAAGTGACCATTAGATATCAATGTTCAATATGATTATCATAATGGATTTATACTGCCATTTTATATTTCATATTCTGGGAAGAATGTTCAAATTGACAAGATCAATATCAAATTAAAATTTAAGCGACGTCTCTCTAAGCAACCAAAAGATCCACAGTACCTGACAGGCCCGTGTGGGATTTCAAGAGAGGGTTTAAGGGAGGGTTAAAAAAGGGGGGCATGTGTTCAAGAGGGGGGCGTTCAAGGAGGGTGGAGATTCAAGGGTGGGGAAGGCGCACAAATTTGAAGGAAAAGTCAAGTTATTTGCACTTTTATATAATAGGTACTTCATTGTTCATGGAACCTAATGTTGAAAAATTTTCCATTTTGTGGAGAGGTGGTGGGGCAGGGGTGTGGATGTAATTGTTAAAACACCACGCCTCTTTTTGGTGGGGCAAAAATGGCTACTAGACTCGGTCTGAGTTGTGAATTTATTGTTGTTTTTTTTACAATAAAAAAACTTGTTGATTTCATGAAGTTCAAAACTATTTTTGAGTGCGTACAAACAAGATAGTAAAAAAAAATTGTAATTTCGGACATGAATTGATAATCACAAACACGATACTACCGACGACGTGTGTAGTTTTCTAAACGTTTCTAAAACACATCGCCAACACAAAACGTGAGTGAAAATTCCAAGCATCTAATGAATTGGACAAATGCTGCGTTTACTGACACAAATTACTCAAAAAAAAACTATAAAACTATATGTACAGTAAACGAACGTCCAATTATTGTACAAGATGCTGTACAAGAATAGAGTAAAATAAAGTTTGTGCGATATCATTTTTTAATTTGAAGATAACAAGATTTTTTGCAGCGTGTTTTGCGGTGACATGTTTGTTTACATGTCAATAACAGCTGCGCAATTGATTGGTTTCGGTACGGTTTATCGTTTCAATGATGAGTCGAATTGATCCGGAAACGCGAAAGAAAATTCTGCACACTTCGTGCTCAGAAAGTGGTGTCACGTACAACGAAATTGCAAAACGGGTGAAAGTGCACCACACCAGTGTCAAAAATATTATCGAGAAGTTCGGTAAGATCCTTTCCATGAAGGATTTGCCCCGATCCGGTAATAAAACAAGTCCCAGCCAGCCCGGCCGGGACTTAAAAGTGGTTGAGTACATAAAAAGAGCCATCGGCGTCGACGCGGGATTTGGCCAAGCAATTCAACACCAGCATCGGGATGATTCAACGGATCAAAGTTCATAACTCCCTGAAAACGTACAAGAAACAGAAGGAGCTGAAAAAGTCCCTGGTACAGCAAGTTCAGGCCAAAACAAGAGCGCGAAAACTGTATAACCGGATTCTACAGAATAAAGACGGATGCATCCTGATCGACGACGAAACCTACGCCAAGGAAGACTCTCGAGCGCTGCTCGAACCGCAAAATTATACGAAATCGGTGTATCAGAACTTGGACGACGCTGACACTACGGTGGCGATGGAAAAGTTTGGGCAGAAGTGGTTGGTCTGGCAAGCAATTTGTACCTTTGTTTGCGGTCGTCGATTTTCTTCACGAAGGGCACAATTAACGCCAAGGTGTACGAGGAATAATGTTTGAAGAAAAGAATGCTGCCACTGTACAGAAGCATAAGGCTCCTCCTCTCTTCTGGCCGGATTTGGCTTCAGCCCACTACGCCAATACCGTTCTACAGTGGTTGTCAAAAAATAATGTATAATTCGTGGAAAAGGACATCAACCCACTGAACTGCCCGGATCTTCGGCCAATTGAAAGGTATTGGGCAATTGTCAAGCAGCACTTTCGGAAGGAAGGTACAGTGTCCCAAAACATGCAGGAGTTCAAAAAAAACTGGACAGCTGCCACCAGGAAAGTCACAAAAGTAACTGTGCAGAATTTAATGAAGAATGTCAAGTCCAAAGTTCGAGCGTTTCACAGAAACTAGGATTTTCTTCAATATAATCAGTGAAATGCATAAAAATGTAATTTTTCTACAATATATCGAAAACTGATGTCAAAATATGTTTTTTTCGCTTTTTTATTCAATAATCATTGTTGCTAACTACTTTTCGATACATTCCTTAACTAACTAAACCAAAAACTGCAGACATTTCTTGAAAAAATATCCACAAACTAGCGGAATCAGTGAAATGGTTCAAAAGTTATAAATTTACCAAAAACGTCTTTCTTGAAGAAAATCAAAATAAAAACTACGAATACATGAAATTTTCAAAAATCACCGATTTTTGATATGGTATGTAAAAATGTTTCAGCTTTCAGAAAAAAAATCTCATAATAACTTAAATCTGAAAAACTTCATAAGTTAGCAGTTTTCCACGAGATCTTCAGATCCTTCGTTCAGTAAGCTTACACACTTAGAAAATTTCGCAGAATTCGGTATATTTTTACCGAATTTTCAACAGCTGAACGTTCGGTAATCAGTTCGGTCATAAAATTGATTACCGATAGTTCGGTAATTGCTGAACTGTCAAACAATTACCGTAAACTGTAAACCAATTGCATCTAACTGATTGTTTGATAATTTTTTGTTTGTTTTCCTTTGGTTAAAAATCTGGATTTTCGGATTTCAAAAAACAACACAAATTCACAAAAACGAATGAAAAGACAAAATTCTGGAATGAAAATTTACGTAAGACTGATCGTCCGGTAAAATTTTGCATAATTATTGTAAAAGAAAACTCATGTCCCGAAATATTGGTCATTTCTATAGATTACCGAAATTTCTCGTCAAAAATATTACCGAATAAAGGAATTAAATATTAGTGTGTAAAGTGTAACCTTCATGTAACAATAATACATTCATTATGCTTCTTTTAACTGTCTTGAATTCTAATAATATTGATTATTCGTCTTTGTTACAGCAAAAATCACAGAGCCTAGGACGTTTCGCATGCAACTTCGTCCAGCTATTGTCGGAATGGATTGAAACATTCCCGTATGATTTCCGTGATGAACGAGTTATGCAACATGTACGTGCAATGACGCAAACATGTATCACTATCGATAACAAACTACGAACACGTGTTTCAACATTACTGCAAAATCTTTTGCAAAGATTGAAAACATTGGAAAGATATGAAGAGTTTCTGGACAAAATATCTGTGGAAGGTAACAAGGAATCGGACATCAAACCTATGGAAAATCAACGAGTTGATTCCAAAAACAGCAGCACTAATTTCCATCAAGCTGCCGAAAAATCATCCTCTTCGATACACCACCAAACATCCTCTTCGACTTCTTCAGTGAACAGCATTTCGTCAATCAGTTCAACACTTTCTACTCCCGATATCACAGATCTGTGTCCAAGCCCATCAGTGCTCGCACATCAGCTAACGCACATTGAGCTCGAACGGTTATCTTACATCGGACCGGAAGAATTTGTACAAGCCTTTGCCAAGGAGAATCCCAATCTAGAGATTTCTATAAAGGACATGAAAAAGACTCGTAATCTCGAGTCGTATGTACAATGGTTCAATCGGTTGTCGTACATAGTTGCTACCGAAGTGTGCAAACATTCGAAGAAAAAGCAGCGGGCGAGAGTGATTGAATATTGGATCGAAACAGCTCGAGAATCTTTTAATATTGGAAATTTCAACACACTTATGGCGATAATTGCTGGACTAAATCTTTCTCCGATCACACGGTTGAAAAAGACGGTGCGTATAATCATTTATCAATTTTTTTTTCATGTAAGGGACTGTTGATAAGACACATAGGTAAAAAGTTGGCACATTCGAACACTAGACTTAAAACAATCTCACCCTCTCCATCTCCTCCAATCGTAGACTTTAACACCAAGTGAGCGAGTTTATGAATGATTCCTAACGAAATTATTATGTTTGCAGTGGGCGAAAATTCAGTCCGCCAAATTTTCAATTCTGGAGCACCAGATGGATCCTACAAGTAATTTCAGTAGCTACCGATCAACGCTCAAAGCAGCAATGTGGCGTTCAGAAGGGGCTACTGACGAGCGACAACGAATCGTTATTCCATTTTTTAGCCTACTAGTCAAGGATTTGTATTTCCTAAACGAAGGATGTACCAACAAGTATGTGAACTCATTTATTAGTGTACTTTAGGCTAATACATTTTTTTCCAACAGACTACCCAACGGTCATATAAATTTCGAGAAATTTTGGCAACTGGCCAAACAGGTCAACGAGTTTATCGGGTGGAAGCAAGTCACGTGTCCTTACGAGAAAAATAATAAGATTATCATGTTTCTGCAAACAAACAGTATTTTGAACGAAAACACTTTGGCCATGGCATCGTTCGATTGTGAGCCACCTGAGAATAGTAGTGAAAAGGATCGCTACAAAAGTTTGAAGCATGATCACCTTAACAACTGAATTAAGAAAAATAACAAAAAATGATCCGAGGTGCATCATCTGGCCGGATATAATAAGTTTTGTATAACTCCTAAACCCAACCTAATGTATTTTACAATAACACAAAGTATTCCAGAAGCAGAGATCTACTTATCAAAAACAAACTCGAATACACAAGAATCACGAAGCGAAGAAATCTCTCATTTGACACTGCATTTATCGATTGAAGATTTTTTAGATATTTTATACCTTTTACGAACTTTTTAGAACTAAGCTAACATCTAGTTATATTTAATGCATGTTTGTGAAACATGAAACGTTACTGCGAAAACCAGAACGAAATTTATAAAACAATATTGCATCAGTAACAAGTGTTGTACGAAAACAGAACGTACGCGTAGATAACATATTCAAAAGAAAAACTACGGGATAAGTTTTTTTATTTCACCCAGTGAAACTTTAGGATGCCTCTACACGTATTTCAGAAATATGAAGGAAAGGCAACAGACCCCTAATGACAGTAGACCATTGTGATTAGTTTTATTCAATTATCGGCGCACTAGATTTTAAGTATTTATTTGTTGTTGTTTTTTATTATAATTTTATAGCTTTTATTTCGGTTTGTTTATTTTTATTTGTACTTTACGAATATAATGTTTATGTTCCGTAAACGTTCGCGCTTTTTTTCTTAGCTTTGAGGACACTAATTGCTAAAACTTACTAAGTCACAAAACGGTATTATGATATAATAAAGCATGTCAATAGTAACAAAAACCAAAAGCAATTTAATAGATTGATGACATACTTCCGATATGCTTTTCACCATGACTTGTTGTTCACTTATATGTGACCTTCATAATCCTTCATTGTCGATAATCATTTCCATAATTAATATATATATATATATATATATATATATATATATATATATATATATATATATATATATATATATATATATATATATATATATATATATATATATATATATATATATATATATATATATATATATATATATATATATATATATATATATATATATATATATATATATATATATATATATATTGCCCTTTTGCATTGGGAATAGGCACTTTATAAAAATACTCAAACCAGTTTCATAAACTATGATCCATTTATCCGATTTTTGCGTCCTGTTATTCTTTTGATACTAAGTTTCTGAAAAGTTTCTTTAGTTGGTTATTTTGCATATGTCATATTGCCTGCACTGCTAATCATTATTATGCCAACGGTAAAATAAACACAAGTGAATTGGAAAATTTTATCTCCCCTTGCTGTTAAGTTTGCAATAGATGAAGTAAATTGTGTTAAGCGACTCTCCCCTTGGTTCAGTTTCTTAACTCTAGACCTAAATTCAAGTATTGAATTCTTGATCTGAACTTCGAAACAGATATACAGATATTCGGAAGTATGAAAAAGGCATGTCAGTTTTATTAGTATTTACTTCCATCCGCTTTTTCTAAGATGAAATGCATCTCCTTATTTTTGTGAATCCCTGATGTGAATTTGAAATCTCTCGGTCAATGATACCAGAACAGAAGAAAAGATGATAAATAATGAACATAATTTCAATTAGCCATATGAAAACTATAATTGCAGAGTTTGGGTTGTGAATTCTTCGAACTGCTTCGCTTGCAAAACAAATCTGTGCACTTTATATTTACTTCATTTACTAATTATAGCAAACAGTAATTAACTAAAAAAATTATCTTCCCTCACATTAATAACAAAACATCCTGACAACACTTTTATTTCACAATGCGATAACATCGTGTATTTGCTTAGGGGCTGTCCATAAAAGACGTCACGCTTTTTTTGACGATTTTTGACTCCCCATCCCCCCTTTGTCACAGAAGCAAAGACCCCCCCCCCCCTATGTCACATGTCACGAATTCAAAATAAATAAAATTTATCTCAATACATTCTCAATATGTATGACAAACTATACAAATATGAGGGAAAAATCTACAAAATCATCGGAAATATTTTAATATCAATTATATAAATTAACAAAAGTATTTGATTGGAATTGATGAAACATTTAAATCATCTGTTTTATTCGTTCTAGGGGTACACAGATATATTATTGTTTTAGGTAAAGAATAATATTTCCTTAGTGTAGCATACAGGGCTGAGAAAATAAAGACCAAAACCTCATCAAAACAAGATCACTGCCGGAGAATCTTTTCAAGATCAGTTGATCAGTGAATTTTAAATCACATCGATCAATATCGGTACTGATCTTCCGTCACACAATGGGTAGTGATTTTGGGCCAAAATGATTCTTGATTTATGTAAGTTCAATCATTGGATGATTCGATAAGCTTTGATGATGGAGGAGGAAAATCACATATGATCAAGATAAGACATGACATGATCTACGTCTGAAATCGTTGATCTCCCGCCCTTTTTCAAATGATGTACAATTGAATAAACTGCATCAGAATCAGATAATAGAAATTCTTATGATATGCTATTATCAATGCTAGAAAATCAAATAACTGAAAAAATGGTCAGTGCATAACTTAAATTAAACCGTTTGAAGGCATCTTTTTCTTTTTTACTCATATTAGGCAAAATTTATTAATTTCGTCTTCCTATAGAATGTAAACGTTTATAGTGAAGATTTTTTCAGGAAATAGGGCCACGGAGTAATATAATTTGGTATTTAAAAAATGAGCTCATTGAAATTATTGGATGTCACATTCCAATAACCTCCCCCCCTACCCCGTGTCACAAAAGGTCACGTTTTATGAAACACCCCCCTCCCCCTTGCGGCGTGACGTCTTTTATGGACTGCCCCTTATGCCAATTTCAACCAATCCACTATGGATTGAAACGGGAAATTAGCGTGACAAAAATATTTTCACTATTTAATATAAGTTTTTGTAGTTGGTGTCGACGAATTCAGCAGAATCGCGAACGTTCAAGATGTTTTTAAAAGGTTGCTGTTATCTTCAGACCCTATCTTGGCATTGTCGAACAAACAAAATAGGAGAAGTTCAGAAGACTTACCCAAACAACAAAATGTTTAGTTTTAGATAATAATTAGAATAATTGCGTAATTTATTCAATACATACCAAACCGTAATCAACTGTTGTCTTATGTTTTGTTTTGAATGTTAACGATACGATCATTACGATAACGGAATCAAAATCAATTGAATCAGTAATTTTGGTAATAAATTAATTAAAATTGTTCAGCAAAAAATCTATTTTCGGCTGTAGTTTTTGCGTTTCTCGAATGGACAATGTATGGAAAACTTGTAGGGCTAACTTGATACTATTATTTTGCTGAAGGAAGTATGTTGATACGTTAAGGCGTTTAAGAGTTATGCAATGTTTTTGAGTTTTTTCAAGGTATTTTTAAGACTAATTTAAATAAGTTAAAAGAAAAACACCCTCCCAATTTTCTCTTAAATAATTACTTATATTATGAACTTTCAGTAGCCGCATAGGATACATTTTTATCGATCTGGCATCTAATGAATTTTGATATTTGAAGGTTGACTAGTTTTTGATGAAAAAACAATCATAACTTTTTACTGGTAGCTCATATGAAAAAGCTTTACTCGGCAAAATTATGCGCAATATTTATTTCAACAACTCTTCTGAAGACAACTTTTCCATAGAACGTTTCACAAAAAAGTTAGAACAAAAAAATCGATTTTTCGGGAGCCACCCTACTTTTACCCGGGACAATTGATGTAACTCGGTCAAATGAAAAACTAGAAAGGTGCTTTTTTCAGCAAAGTTACTCAAAATAAAATTTCCCACAACTTTTTTGTACAATAAAATCGTTTTTGAGTTCACTTAAGAAAGTTAGATTTCAGATTTCAATCTAAATAAGGTCCACCCTAGTAATATTTTATATCAAAAGGAGCGCCATTTGATAACAAACAACTTTTGTGAAGACACCAACTACAAAAAACTAATATTTAATAGTGAAAATATTTTTGTCACGCTAATTTCCCGTTTCAAACCATAGTGCAATCGTGAGCTGGTTCGAAACTGCTCTGAAAATCATTTTTACCTATTTTTTGAGGAGAAATCACTCATTGTCGAGATCTTTTATGAGCTACCCAAATTTGCGCGTTCTTTAAAATTTGTAACTCAAGGTCTACCGAAAACAGATGGTATTTTATTCGTTCACTCCGGCAATTGTCAATTGTTATTCAAACTATAATTGTACTCAGTTCATTGGGCTCAGTGAATAACATTTGAGATAGGCGGTTTGATCGTGATACAATGCGATTGGGAGTCTATGTTTACTTGACGCGCAAAAAGGCCTGAGTTGATGGTGCCCCCGCAAAAATCACCCCTGTCTAGTTGTGGGTGTTTGTCCGGATTGTCCAAAGCTAGGGGCTATCTCTCGGTTAAGTCCGAACGAGCGGCAGCGATGTCGGACAGCAGTTCATCATAAACCTTTCAAAATCTCAGTAAATTGGAACAAATTGTATTGAGCAGCATGTTGATCTGACACGTCAAACGACCATCGCAGTACCAAAGATTTGTAAATTTTATACCAAATTTGTTGTTTTGTGGGAAACATCTTTGTGGGGTGCAAATTTGAAATTCAAGAGAAAATACACGTAGAAATGTGATTAGGTTTTGAACGTTTACAGCTCTGTCTATTATGTATCAATTATTAATATTATTTCACCATTTGAATGGATATTTTTCTATGTTTCGATTTGAGTGTATCATGCCACGTATTTTCAATTTATAGAGAGCAGTGCCTGTTTTGTCTAACAATCTAAGACACTATGCTGGCTTGCTGAATTCCCCTAACGGAGACGATGGTTTTGAAGGAGTGAGCGATTTGTCAACTGAGAAGCATCGCTATGATTGGTCAATTAATGCAAAAGAGAAACTGTACGAAGCACGCGAACCTATGAATATAACCGAAATTGTAGCTAACATTTCAGTCGCACTTGTAACATATCAGAGGAAGGAAAGTATTTGAAAGTCATCATATGAAGCTGAAGCTGCGCGGTATCATGCTTTTTTGTAAAGATAACCAACTCTGTTTTCTCCGCAGAAAATTCGATATTCAGATGAACAGAACAAGCAACAATTTTATGATGCAGGACAACTTTTCATATGAGTTGTGATTGAAAACTGGTTTCCACGGCTTTTGAATGGCGATAACGTTCACTTGCCTCCAGTCTGGTGGAACAATGTTTTGCGCAAAAAACTTGTTGAACAATTCCAACAAACGTCTTTCTGAGAGGTCAGGCAGATTCTTCACAAAGTTGAACTTAATCCTGTCCAACAAAGGGGCGTTATTGTAACAAGACAAGAGTGCTATAGAATAGTCCATCACTGAAAAGGGGCTATCAATGGAACCACTATTTGAATTAGACTGTTAAATAATGCTCTGCTTAGGAACAGAATCTGGGCAAACTTTTCTAGCAAAGTCAAATATCTATCCTTTCGAGTATACCTCACTCTCATTTCCTACGTTACGATTCCTCAATCGTCTGTTCGTGTTCATTGAGGTTCCTCTTGAAAAACCTTCGAAAAAATGTCTCCCATAGCTACTTTTCTTGGCACGAAGTATGCTCTTGTACTTGGTTTCTAAAACACGAAAATTTTTCAACTTCTTTGTATAGACGCCAAACAAAAACTAATCGTACGATATGCGTCAAAATTTGACAGAATGTGTATAAAAGTGTTGCCAACGTTGAGAGAATAAAAGTTTACCGATTGGACAAGCGCGGGAATTTTAAAATGAAAATTCCGGTTCTTTTTTGATCATAAGGTACATCACTTTTTTGACCATGCAATAAAACTTTAAATAAATCAAGTTTTGGCATGATGCTTTGACAATTGCGCTGCAAGACAGTGATTGAATCGTTTGCGGAGGATAATAAATTATCCATCAAATGTTACAAACCCTTAAAGAATTGGTCATTGAGTTTATAACTACTCCAAAAAAGTTCTAGCAATTGGAAGGAATGCCGTTATGAAGGTCTTCAGGGGTTAAGAAATGTTGCAGCGAAAATCCATTCTACAATTTCCGAAAACTTGTTTAATCCTGTTGGTGGCTGTGAAAAGGAGCCCACTGGATTATTGTTTTTTTGTGCTAGTCCCTGGATAGGTTTGTGAATTTGACAAAACCAGGAGACACAGTCTTTTGTTTTGAATTTAACTGTTTTGATTTTACACGGGGATCTTTTTTAGTTGGTGAAATTTTAGGTGCCCTTTTTTGGTAGTTTGGGGGAGGACTTCTTTCTCTTACCTGACCCTCGAGAAGTACCTTCACTATTTCCATCAGAGCCAGATTTCTCAGACCCTAAATTTGAAGCGACGTTCACACCTTTATGCGATGGCACCTTTCGTTGCTAGCTTTCCAGTCGGGAAACGCACCGAATGTCGGCTTTGCAGCTGCTTTTGCGATTAGCAGCAACAGGTTATCTGTAACTTAAAGTTGTCTCGGTAGCAGCCGTTAACTCATGAGCCAGTATAATCGAAACACAATCTCTCCGCTTGAATGCTTTTTACTGAATGATATGTTGGTTGATACACATTGAAATTAGACTTTTTTGAGAGCCACACTTAGGCACCGCATCGTACTTCCAGTCAAATAAGCAGTTGATACGAAATTCTTTTCTTCTATTCATGATCTATATACACCTTATGTTTCTTTGAATCAGGTTATTTTAAGGAATCGTTCAATTAACCTAATGCTTCGACGAAAAAGGCGGGTGGGTAATGTCGGAGACAACTGGATGTCGTCTTCCGAATTGTTTGTAAACAACTTACCGCCATTGTTGTGTGTTTGTTCGCTCTGGTAGTTTTTCTGAATATTTCGGTTTTTTTAGGGTTTTGCCCACTACGTTGTTCATGATTTCGACGAGATCTGGATTGTGTTTCGTGTCGTGTCGAGGTGGAGGACTTCGAAGAGTTTTTTCGATCCATTTTGTCGCTGTTTGTGATTTGCTTGTAGCGATAGTGCCGGCTGCCGAAGATTTCGTTTTATAAAGAAATCCAACTACTCACTCTATTTTTTCGCTAAAACCGTTAAATCAGATGATGATTTCATAGGGTGATCGGGTTATTACAATCCACAATTTGTAGTCCACATGAAGTTGCCAAAACTGAACAAGAATTTTTTTCAAGTGATTGACGACAACCCCAATTTGGTCTGGATTTGTGACAAATGTTGTAAATTGATAAAACTTGCTCGTTTTCGCGAAACAGTTTCCTCCATTGGATGTGCTATTGCAGAAAAAACTGAGTCAATATGTGCTGAGCTGAAAACCGAAATTACAAAAAATATCCATTAAATATCTCGCCTCTCTCGCATCGTTTCTACTTCGACATCGGTACCAGCGAATCCAGTTGCTCGTCCGGCTGCTATAACAGATCGGCTGAAAAGTTCTTATCGTTTCTATGAGAGGGCGCCACTAGAATTAAATCCATACCATTTTCAGTTAGTACCAACCTTCAAAAAATACGTGTATAAATTTGACAGCTGTCTGATTATTAATTTGTGAGATATTGCATTTTGAGTGAAGTTACTTTTGTTATTGTGAAAAAAATGGAAAAAAAAGGAATTTCGTGTGTTGATGAAACACTACTTTTTGATGAAAAACAGTGCCGCCGATACCAAAAAATGGCTTGATGAGTGTTATCCAGACTCTGCACCGGGCGAAGCAACAATTTGTAAGTGGTTTGCAAAATTTCGTACTGGTCATATGAGCACCGAAGACGATGAACGCAGTGGACGTCCAAAAGAGGCTGTTACCGATGAAAACGTGAAAAAAAATCCACAAAATGATTTTCAACGACCGTAAAGTGAAGTTGATCGAGATAGCTGACACCCTAAATGTATCAAAGGAACGTTTTGGACATATTATTCACGAATATTTGGATATGAGAAAGCTTTGTGCAAAATGGGTGCCGCGTGAGCTCACAATCGATCAAAAACAACAACGAATTGATGATTCTGAGCAGTGTTTGGAGCTGTTATATCGAAATAAAACCGATTTTTTTCGTCGATATATAACATGGCTCCATCACTTCACTCCGGAGTCCAATCTACAGCTGAGTGGACTGCACGCGATGAACCGAACCCAAAGCGTGGAAAGACTCAACAATCGGCCGGTAAGGTTATGGCGTCTGTATTTTGGAATTCGCATGGTATAATTTTCATCGACTACCTTGAAAAGGGAAAAACCATCAACAGTGACTATTATATAGCCGACGACACGACCTGCCACTCGCTTTTAAAACTGTATCGTAAATCGAGCTACCCCTCAGTAACTGGTAATGTCAAAATGGAATCGCTTGAAAAAATGATGGAACTGGCAACACAAGTTGGTAAATTATTGATTTTGAAAAACAGTTACCAGTAGCCTTGGTAACCACAAAATAAATGTAAACAAAAATAAGAGATTCTCACTTAAAACGAAACCACTGAGTGTAGTTGGCCTGCTGGCAGGTATTAAATTTATTCTTTCAGAGATCTGCCATAGCTGCATAATCTGCCATAGCGATTGTGTCGTATGCCGCTTTGAAGTCAATGGCGCGTTGTATTCTCGACACTTTTGGAGTGCTTGTCTCATAACGAATATGTAATTCGTAGTGGCGTACCGTACCGGCAACGCAAATTATTCACTACTAAAAATTTAATTTTGGTTGTTTAAGGCAATAAAAAACTTCTCGTGTGTTATCTTCAGGGGGAATATATTCATTTAACTAAGCAAAAAAACTAAAACTAGTCCACCAAGCCGATTGAATGTAGATTTTTTGATAACTCACTCCAGGCGATTTGTAACTTCACTAGTAATGATACTAAACGAATAATCATAATTTGATAATGATTTCTTGGTGTAAGGGCAGTTTTGAACGCCGTTAATAAGGCGTCGACTTGCACTATAAGGAATTGTAAAAATGTTTCCCCAGCTTCATACGATGCCAACTCTTCCTCAGCGAGGTTGCTATTGTGATTGATAAATTAGACAACCCACGGATGCAAACGAGACTTAAAAAAATTTTGCACATGCCTGTTTGTAATCGCCCTTGCTAGATTGAACTTTGAAGTGCCGATTGGGCTAATTCTACGTAACCGGTAGGGTAACCAGATTTCAGAGGTGATTTCGAAGCATTTATGAAGTTTAGTTCCAAGCAACTAGCAGCGTTATAAACAATAGCACACACTCCGTCTAGTGATTGCGTTCCACGTTGAATGCACTTCCGAATAATGAAAAATACATCATCCAACATGCTGGAGCATTGCTGCCCCGTTTCAATGCTGTACAAAATCATCGCTTTCAGGACGCTTTCTTCCATGAAATAACGCTCTAAAAGTAAATATGTCCCAAGAATTTCCTGCGTTTGCGTACTCAATCGGGACTTTTCAATCAACTCATTTAAAGTTTTTAGCTTCGCTTCCTAAGTATTTGGTTCCAGAGAACTTTTTTCGAGATCGAACTAAAAACACAAAGCGATTAGAAATTCATTTATACGAATTAGAATATCATTTACACTCACCAAGCATCAGCGTTTGACAAACTTTATATACAATTCAGCCCTCGAATGAATTATTGTTATTTTTTGCAGTTTTTTGTAAGATTTTTAATAACCATGAAATGTGGAATTATTCCACAACTGTTTCAAACTGTTTGTTTATTTATTCTGGTGCTCCTTGGTAACTAGTTCATAGCAACTTAAACAGTGTTGCTCGAATAGTTAGATTTTGTCACTTTCAAGGGGTCGCTATATTTATGGTAACTGGTGGTAAATCGCTCACGAACACGTTTTATTCCGATTTTTCTTCGGAGTGTCTGGTCGTGTCGTCGATATAGCGTTATTAGAGCGTTTGAAGGACGAAATTAAAAAAAAGCGGCATCATTTGAAGAAGAAAAAAGTTTTGTTTCATCAAGACAATGCACCGTGTCACAAGTCGATGAAAACCATGCTGAAATTGAACGAATTGGGCTTCGAATTGCTCCCTCATCCACCGTATTCTCCAGATTTGGCCCCCAGTGACTTTTTCCTGTTCTCAGACCTCAAGAGAATGCTCGCTGGTAAAAAATTTAGAAACAATGAAGAGGGAATCGCTGAAACTGAGGCCTATTTTGAGGTAAAGGACAAATCGTACTACAAAAATGGCATCGAAAAGTTGGAAGATCGCTATAATCGCTATATCGCCTCTGATGGCAATTATGTTGAATAATAAAAACGAATTTGGGCAAAAAAATGTGCGTTTCTATTACACGATACGATCTTTTCAGCCGAACTGTTACATGGGAAAATTATACCGATGCAGTTTAAACACCAGGCCATCGTGCCACACATTGTCGAATACCTTTTCAATATCCAATATTGCCATGGCACAGTGGTTTGAAACGACAAAAACGTGAACTTAATTCTCTAGCTGCTAAACCGTTGATCCGATATACATAGTTCCTTTGGAGAACTCATTCACAAAAATATACCTCGTGATTTGATCACAATAAAAAATGTGCAAAGCCTACTACGATAAAAGTTCAATTCAACAACTTTTTTCCCTTAAGAGATAGAAAAACAATGTTTTCCACAAAGTTGTAGAACTCCCAACGAGAAAAAACTTTGCCGAAGAAGCTATAGGTCTAACGCATAATGCTTCGGATATATGAAGCATTTTCTTTTGAAACCACTTAAAATCAATTTTTTGTACATAACTTTTTTCGCAATTATTTTCTGTGTCCACTATGTTCGAGACAATTACTAGAAACATAAAATTACATATTTTTGTTGAAGACTGTACACGGTTTGGCCTTTTCCCTAAAAAGTTATTTAACATTTAAACTTTTATATACACTAACTTTAACTACTAATAGGAAGCAGGGTCGCAGACCAAAAGGCACATACATATACTTTTATGAAAGCTTAAATCAAGTAATATAAAGTTACGAAGTGTGTAGCGTGGCCTTTTTAAATTGTGTGAATGAGACAACAAAATATAGAGTGCCTTTTTGACCATTTTCTTAGCAAAAACATTTACTAAAACGATTATTTTTGGTTTATTAAAAGGAACTTTGTAGGAAATGTCCAAAAATTGGAATCGGTCGTTAGTGTAGCTTTGCTGTAATGGTGTAATGATTGAATATAATTTCATGATGCAATTGATCGAACTTACGAAGCATATAAACGGGCTCATTAAATTTCGACAAGGTTTTGTTATTCTTTTAATAGAATATTCCTTATCCGTTCTTTTAATTCCAATCCAATTCATTTCATGGATGATATCTTACACCATTACCAGTACGCCTAAAAACATCGTTTAAATTTAAGTCTTCTGAGATTAATTTATATGTGTTGAAATGTGTAAGTGTAGCCTGCTTGAAAGGCTTAATTTTTGTGTGTGAAATCTTGTCATTCTACGAAATACGTTCTTATGAATGAAGCCATACACTGAACAAAATAATTGAATTCTCACAATTTTTAAATAAATATTACTATGAAATGGACATCAGTTGAATAAAAAATTCGATTCAAAACTATCCTCGATGTAAAACTAAATTGGAATTAATTCCAATGAATATGACCGTTTATCTATATTGACGATTAGTTTTACTTTTAAGGTATATTGAAAAATGAAGAACAGTGAAGTAACTTTATATTAAATTTCATGCTCCAAATATGCACTGTTGGTGTTGGTGAGAGCAGCGCTGCATATTATTTTTAAGAACACAAAAGAGTTGGTTGATAATACAAATGATGGAGCATTTGGACGATAATAATATCAAAATAAAATGCGTGAGTGGTTTAACTTTACATACAGGCGTACACGGTAAAGTATTCAATCAAATTATCTAAATTATGAGTCTAGACATTTTTTTAAAAGAGAAATGCCAGAACTAGGACCAGAGATGATTTTTGCGATAAAATTTCCCAAAGCTAAATTTGAAAAAGTTATAAAGTTTTATGAATTGGTTACATGTCTAGTGTTACAGATGTTCCGTTTATACATCTCGTGGCGTGGTTTCGTGAGAACTTTATTTGAAATTGTTCTCAAGTGTAATTGTATTTCTATTGTTGTTGGGTACAGTTTTCTAATCAATGTAACAAGCACAGGAGGTGCTTGACCATGTGTTTGACGCTCTATTTTCTCCTTCTCGATTTAGATCAATATCGAGTCGACACAGTTCAGTGGATGAACGCAAATATTTTTTCGCATTTTTTCAAATACCAAACTTGTGAACACAATTATCCGGGTCAGTACCGAAACGAAACGGTTTTGTGCAAATTTGAATACACTAGAATCGAAGCTATGTAAAGAAAAACAAATTGAATTATATTTTCGGGGTTTCTAAAACGTTTCAAGACAGCAATTTTTGACGAGGTTTGCTCGCAATTATTCTACTGGTCGAAGAGGTATCGAACCAAATACAAATACTGTTTAATACCGCCGTTTCGGTCTTTGCGAACAAACGTTGGATTTCTGATATGATTCCACATTTGACCCGAAACCATTACAAGTCAGAAAATGATCACCAGAAATCCCCACATTTGTTTATCGTACAAAAAGTCCAAGTTGTTGTGTCGCAAATACAAGTATCCTCCAACGAATGCGGTTAGCATCAGAACAGCCACCGCCGTTGAATAATTCGGAGGGCAGAATATTTGTATTTGAATATCTGTTTGCTCCTGTATCTATTTGTCGATCACTTCAGCCGAAATAGCTTTTCGCTGAATATCCATAGTATCCGCCGGTTTCGGTTTTCCTTTTGAATTAACACTGGCGCTGTATTCAATCGAAGCATTTGGAATACCTCAGATCCTTCGTCCAAATCGACCATGGCGAAAAACAGTTTATTCTCCTAAATAAAAACAAACAAATTAAATTCGTGTCGTAGCAACTACGGTCTTCCGTGATTTCGTTGCCAGATACTTTATATTTCTACACGATTATTCTGTCAACTCCAAACAGTAAATTAGGCTAGGCTAACTTGCTCAATCTATGAACCAAACATTGGAGATGCGTTTGTATGGGACCTAGGGGTATTATTATTTGTATTTGGTATAAATACGTGCACAGACTAAGAATAAAGAATAACAACCAACAAAAACAAGTTTTTTTGGTTTTAGGGAATTTGTAACTAATCTGTTGCCTTACTGCAATTCTATTACATTTACTACTGAAGTCGGTAATATCTCGTGATTTTTTTGTGATAACGGTCAATAAGACACCTATCAACATTCACTTTGAAGAGGAATTCCGGAAAACTTGGAATTCGCTGAGATTAAGTCATAATAGTAAGCTAGAGTGAAAAGTCTTCTCTTTCGTCTGGGTTAAAAATAATGCTCTATTTTTTATACCTCGACTGCAATTTCTTGCAAAAGTTGTTGCCTAAAGGTAACTTATCGGTCGGTAGCACAAAAATCGCGTGATGTGAAGATGAACAATTTTATTAATGTACGTTTTTACTAAGGAAATGGTCAAAAAAGCACTCTATATTTTGTTGTCTCATTCACACAATTTAGAAAGGCCACGCTACACACTTCGTAGCTTTATATTACTTGATTCAAGCTTTCCAAAAAGTATATGTATGTGCCTTTTGGTCTGCGACCCTGCTTCCTATTAGTAGTTAAAGTTAGTGTATATAAAAGTTTAAATGGTTAATAACTTTTTAGGGAAAAGGCCAAACCGTGCACAGTCTTCAACAAAAATATGTAATTTTATGTTTCTAGTAATTGTCTCGAACATAGTAGACACAGAAAATAATTGCGAAAAAAGTTATGTACAAAAAATTGATTTTAAGTGGTTTCAAAAGAAAATGCTTCATATATCCGAAGCATTATGCGTTAGACCTATAGCTTCTTCATCAAAGTTTTTTCTCGTTGGGAGTTCTACAACTTTGTGGAAAACATTGTTTTTCTATCTCTTAAGGGAAAAACACTCTATATGACACTCGGTCCTCCGGGTGTCGGTTTTCACAGTGATTGTATAACTTTCTATATGAGAAAATTTGGTTCAAAATAGTTTTATTTCGTAGGTTAAGTTAGTTACTGGTCAGACTTTCTTGCTTTTATTCAAGTATCGAAGCGGTTTTGAGAATCTCACAGTAATATGAGAAAAGCACACAAACAGGTCTTTTACAGATTATTTCAACTGAAACCAAGAGTACTAAGACTGGAACCAATAAGAATTCAGACTTAGCCATTCTAAGGACTCACTTTATCGGATAGACCCGGATATCGGTCATATAAACACCAAACAAGACATTGACACAGATTATTTAGTGAGAAGATATGAGTGTTTGATTAGCGACACCCGATATATAGTTGTTTTCTTACTATGAAATCATTGTAGTTCAATATATAGGATAAACAATTGAATCAATAAAATTACGCACATATTCCATATTAAACATGGCAACTAGAAACGCAGACGAATCGAGCTCACCCCACCTTCTTAATATCTTTTAGCGCTAATTGAGGTGATTCGCGAACGAACAAGGTTGTACATGCAATTAATGTTGAATAACTAATATAAATTTTTGATGTGAATACGTCTTACTTTACTATGGGACGCTTTTTAAAAATTCGTCCTATGAAAGAATCGGTAGAATTTAATCATGAATTTACGATTTGTACTAAACGCAATGTTAGAATTCTTTTTCCATGTCATTAGAAATATGATCATCAATTTGTGATAAAATGTTCAACGGTGTGAGATAACCATGAATAACTAAAAAAATAAGTTTTCTCACGCCTCTCATCATTGCCTTTGTCGAACCCGCAACGACGCTTTTGAGGTATCAGTCCCGACGTTCAACTGTACGAGTATAAAAGGTAAAAATAGATTCAAATGGACGGAAATCGTTCATTTTTTTCTTGTGCTTTGGGCGGAACTGAACATCGTGGCCAGAACCTTCCACAATCAGAAGCGAAGACAGACCTTCTGCATGGTGTAAAGCCTCAAACTCTCAAGTCGTTCTCATTCACATTCCG
Source organism: Malaya genurostris (assembly GCF_030247185.1). Lineage (NCBI taxonomy): Eukaryota > Metazoa > Arthropoda > Insecta > Diptera > Culicidae > Malaya > Malaya genurostris. The sequence continues at coordinate 94,285,297 of NC_080570.1, read as the reverse complement.
GACGTCGTAGCGAGCAGTCGCCTTAAACCAGCAGCATCAAGGAAATGAATTTTCGATTAAATTCTAGAATTCTGATTCAGTATTCTTGAACGAAATGCAGGATATGAATTTTAGATTTGGACTATGAAACTAAATGTTAGATCTGAACTCTGAACCTGAATTTGAAATCTGGATTCCGAATTTTGCAACTGAATTCTGAGCTTAAGACTTCGAATTTAGTTCTTGAATCAAGTTTCAGAGTTTAGTCTCCTAGTTCTGGTGAAGGTAAATCAATGATGGCATAAAAGACTCATTTAGCACTATTAGAACACTATTTGTTCCGTGTTTTTCAATTGTTTATAGAATATGTTTGTCGTCAATAAGTTGTGCTTTCGTATAGAACCACCGTTGCAATTCTGGAATGAAGCAATGCAATACAAATTGCAAAATCCGCAAAATCTACCAATACGAACCAGGCCGTGCGCAGGCGTAAAAATTTGAAAGAAAAATCAAGTTATTTGCACTTTTATATAATAAGTACTCGAGTGTTCATGGAATTTAATGTTGAAAAATCTTCCATAAAGGTGGAGGGGGTTACAGCCCCTCCCCCTCCTTCCCCCTTCGCATGGGCCTGATACGAACGATTTACTATATTTGGAAATATGAAAGATGCATGTTACTTTTATTCGTATTCACGTTCTCCAGTTATGCCTGTGACATTACCCACCAACCTTTTTTTAAATAAAGAAACGATTTAAATTTAATAATTTCGTTAACCTCTAGCTTCCGAACTGATTGTATTGTTGATCAAAATAATATTACACAGAACTCAAAAGCAGATAAGAATTTTATAAGGATACGTTGGACATCGCGTCCTTTATTTCAAACCAAATTTGGAACTCTGAAAATAAATGAAAAAAAAATCAAGATTAAGTAATACATTGTTGAGTATGTACCAACAAAAAACTTACATTGTAATAAACTATGACGCTTTTTTAGGTTATCTATCACCGTTGCATTATGGTAATTTTGAATGGTTACAATTTCCTCCAGTGGCAGTCGTTCCAACGTTCTTTTCAAGCACAATTGGCAATGTGCTGATGAGGAATCTTGCTCTAGATTGGGGTCAGATTTGATATTCCGCATAAGGATTTCCTGTTTTTGATTTTGGATTGCATCGGCAAAGCCATGATGCTGTGACAACTTGAATGCCATTGAAAAGCCTTGTTGATACCCACAATCAAAGTTTTTTTGATACACAGTCTCCTGTCCGTGTGCTACTCCATTCGCATAACCATTCTGAAAATATAAAAAACACAATGAGTTGAATTGATATGCTGATTGTAATAATTCAGTAATTAAGAGCATGCTGAAACCAACCCGTGGTCAACCTAAATAAGTAAATATTTTGGTTCTCTGGTTCCACAATGGTGTCGTAAATGAAATAAAATTTGGAAATGTTGTTGACAAAATGCAGTTTTGGATTAATAGCGGCCCTTACACGAGTCATTAAAAATGTCATTAGTAAAAAAAAATATCATTTTAATGAACTTGTAGTGGTGCACTAATGACGAAATTTCTAACAAATTTGAATTACATCATTAGTTAGTCATCATTTAAAATGACATTTTTAATGCTCGTGTAAGGGCCGCTAATATCATCAAGCAGCTTTGCAGAAGACATTGTTGTATCTCCAACGGTTTTAGTGTTACAGCTATTTTAAGAGAGCATCTTAGGGTGTTCCTAAAAAAATCAGACGTTTTGCTCTTGCTTTTTTCTTTTTCACTTCTTGTGTTTAGTATCAATTAACATTTTTTAGAGTTTGTTAAAACCAATTTTTTGATGACTGGCGCATTCAGGTAGCGTTTTCTGAACCGAAGTTAAGAGCAAAAATAGTTCAAAAACAGGTTATTTTTAAACTGATATATTTAAAATTGAGGCAAACGAAAAAAAAATCTGTTTCTTGCATTCGATAGAAAATACTTTCAAATATATTTTTAAAAACATGGCGAAGGAGATATTTTTAAAAAATTTTAAATTGTGTTCAAATTTTGGGTTTTTTTCATTGAAAAATCATGTAAGGCATTTATTAGCTATATATGAAAATAAGGCATTTCTGTCTTCTAGAGTGCTAAATATAATTCAGCTGCATAATCGGGAATCTGAAGTTCCCTCACGTATGTTGTTACTCTATTTGATAATGCTATTACAGGATCTGACGAATGACCAGTTGCCAGGTGAGCTGCTCAAATATGGAAGAGAGGCAATGGCTAGAGCGCAGCACTGGATGATTTCTAACATTTGGGCCTCATCCCAAATAGATGGATCTACCGCAGGAATGGATGGAAGGAGTGGTATGTCCTAGAGTGCCTATAACCAGAGTGACGACATCTCATCCGTAATGCTGGCAACAATTAAAAACATTCCATTAGCTTTACATTGAATTGACAGGTCGTTTGCTCGTTTGGAACTGGTAGCTGTCATTCCAAACGAACAGCTGTCGCCACTCTGATTATAGTCACTCTAGTATGTCCAAAAAGGTGATAAGCTAGATTGTTGCAATTACCGCGCAATCACATTGCTGAACGCCGCCTACAAATCCTTTGCCGTCGTCTATCACCAACAGCTAAGGAATTAGTAGGGCCGTACCAAGCGGGATTTACTGGAGCCCGCGCCACTACGGATCACATATTCGCAATCAGGGCCGCCGAGAGAAAAAAAAGGGCTCGGGGGGATTTTAATAAGAGCCCCTTCGTTTAGTGATCATGAGCATGACTCTATTTTGAAGGATTAAATGAGGAAAAAAAGGTCCTAAAATATGTTTTGATTATGAGAAATAAGAAATATTTTTAAATCTTCGAATTTCCGGGCCCCTAAAAAGTCCAGGAGGTGATGGACTTTCTTGTATTTTGTCCAAAGTTGCTTTGGAAGGTGTGATTCGAAGAGTGAGAATCAACACGAGTGGCACGATCTTCCGAAAGTCCGTACACCTTTTTGGCTTCGCTGACGATATTGATATTGTGACACGTAACCTTGAGAAGATGATGGAAACATACATCGAACTGATAGCTAGGCGTATCGGACTGGCCATAAATGCGTCAAAAACAAAATAGGTGGGATGAAGAGGCTCTAGAGAAGAAACACTACGCCTCCCATCATGAATATTGATAGACGGTGCCGATATCGAGGTAGTTGACGAGTTCGTGTATTTGGGGTCACTGGTGACCGCCGATAATGGCACTAGCAGAAAAATTCAAAGACATATTTTGGCAGAAAATCGTGCGTACTTTGGACTCAGAAAAACCCTTCAATCGAGAAAAGTACCCCACCTCACGAAATTGAGACCTGGACTGTGTTGGGAGAGGATCAACGCGCCCTTAGTTTTTTTCTTAAGAAAAGTACTGAGGACCATCTATGACGAAGTGCAGATAGAATACGAAACGTGGCGACAGCGTATGAATCACGAATTGCAACAGCTGCAAGAGCAGGAGAACCACTCGTCGTACGGACAGCTAAAATCGGACGTCTACGATGGGCTGGGCATGTCATAAGGATGTCGGACGACAGCCCAGTGAAAATGGTTCTTGAATCTAATTCGACTAGAACAAGAAGAGGGGCGCAGCGAGCAAGGTGAATCGATCAAGTGGAGGTGATCTACGCAGCATCCGTGTCTTGAGCTGTTAGGTAAAGTAAGACAGCTGGTTGATATTTTTATGGGGGATACAGATTATTTGTTTGTTTTCTGCAAATTAGCTGGTAAACGTTCACGATTCGGAAAATAAATTTATCTCGACAATTTATCATAATGACAATAGATTTGACATAGCAGTGCTTTTTCATTGGATCTTGTTCTAACTAACGAATACACAATTAACGAACACTCCAACTAAAGGGGCTTCAACCAGCGAATTCCGGCTGTACCTAATAAATGTTATATGAACAGCCCGGTTCATTTCATCTATATACCCAATAGAATTTACATGATAAGTTCTGTCGATGTGAATCATATATGTTCTCAGGTAGAAGTAGCGTGAATTATTTTTTGAGTGAGTGATAAACATTAACAGGAGCTCACAATGGAAGGTGTACTAATAGCTCCGTGGAATTCGCGATTCCTAACTGCGCAATGCACAGATCCTTGTTCTCTGTGTATTCGAGCCAAATTTTTTCGCGCATCCACTGATCATTTCGTCTTTTGTGCACCTTATAAAATCATTTCACAGATTGTAAACAATACACATTAAACTGTCTACGCAAAATTTTAATTAATTCTATCTAATAGATAAAAATTTAGAGCAATTTGAGTGTATGCGAATTTTGAAGGGTTTTTTCCGATTACAATTATCTGAAAATTTTTAAACAACTTTTCTGCATACAACAACGATTCGTTACATAATAAATATGGGTGCTTATTTTAAGTGTTTTCGTACGGTGTTTGGAATTACTCGTTTGTAATGAAAGATTTTTTAAATGAACACGAATATTTCAGCACGGCACGCAAAACGGTCGTGTAAACGATCTGACTGTAATAAGGTTTAGATAGTGCTGTATATAATTCCAACGAATATTGTAATGTCCGATCTCATCAAGTGATTAGCTTGCATACTTGAGGAGGCAAAGAGTTTATTATTTTTTATAGATTCATAAAAAATCCACTCTGTATACTTTTTTCTTACCTGAACTATGTTTTTTCTTATCCTTCCAAAATTTTTATTCCACATACTGTGATCATAACCATCTTTTTCGGAGTTGTTGGTCATTGTAGAATTGAGATATCAAATTTTTCACGTATATTTTGTTCGAAATATTTTCTTTGATTCAACTGGTATTGTACTCTACTGACGAAAATAGTTACGATGTCACCATGCGAAAACCGTGCACAGCTTATCAAGCCCACTGAATTCATGTGCTTTCCATTTAAGGGCTGAGGACAGTACCGTAAAGTGGTAGTTTTTTTTGCTATTTTCCCGTTTCAAATTAAATTTTCTTGGAAACGGTGCAGAATGTAGAAAAACCCACCTGACAATGTCTTCGAAATATAGTTGAGAATATTCTGTGAAATTTTCAGAATGATTCATTGAGTTTAGCGGTCGTGTTTTTTCTGACTGAAGAACTGCTGAAAATTGGAACGCTCGGAAATGCATATCTCTACTTGTTCATCGAATATCTCGACTTTGAAGGCTTGTATCATAAATCTACCGTGACTAAGTCTAGATAATTTAGTTTAGATGCGATTAGTACATAAAAACATATATATTATCGCGATAAAAATAAAGTCTTGTATTTTTCTGTGAAACAAAGTCAGTTTCAATGCATCCGCCATTTTTTTCGCTTTGGTTTCCTGATAGCATTCTGAAAAAGGAGAGAGAAATAAAATTGGCTCGACAAGGCTGCCAAACACACAGACATTCTATCTTTGTGAAAGTTGAAAATGTATGCTGGCAACCCGGTACAGTTTGATCATATACGAGTGAGTACAAGAGAAATTCGATGCGCAAAAGGAATTGAGCAAGCCACGTGGTCGATTTAAAATTCAACACGCGACCCTCTGTCCTCAGACCTTAAGGTGAAATGTAGCGTCATAAAATGCGTGCAAAATTTTATCCGCTTCAGTCGAACGAACCGTCGCACAAAGTATAACAAGAAAAACCGACACATGGAAACCAGGAATATTTCAAGAGATTGAGCGCAGTGGGCTTACCACTCGTTTAATTGGCTTGTGAAAAAGACTCATTGATTCGTAATGGATTTTTTAATTCTTCACACTTTGAATGTATCCTGATTAGTGATTACTTTTACCCTAGAGCTATGAATCATGAGTGATTATGAATGACTAACATGAGGTTATATGTATATGTATTGACTAACTTGCTAACCATGTAGGGTAACAGATTTTATTTTGGCCCACTTATTAAAAATATCCACCAAATGTTGTAATATTTATGAAAAAACCTTCCGCAATAGTTGATTTAATGTGATTAGCTTCAAATTGATGCAACATGGGTTACTTAACATCGATATAATCCGATAAAATTGATAAAGTTTGTTAGGTGGACCAAAATATATGAAGTGACCAAAATACCTCTGTTACCCTATATACCTGAGTTTAGTAGCAAGCATGGATTCTTCTTCAAAAGAACGATTGAAGACAAGAGAACATTCAAGTATTTTCGATATCTTCGCCAGTAGTTCACCAGGCCACATTGTTTGTATCACAGGTACAACCTATTATATGATATTACACAGCCACATCAATGCATTGAGCTCAACAGACTTGGATATTACTAGCATTATAAATAACAGTTACTTAAAAAATAAACGATTTCTTAAATACCTATTTTGTCGTGAATACGACTTACGAAATCAGGTAAAAATAAGCCTCTCAACAAAAATTGGATCAGTTTGAATTCTATCGCCACTGCGAGCAGATGTATTTTGTGTCGTTTGCAAAGCTAGTTTCGCTTCATTCGTCATCTAACACTCGATGTGGATAGACGAATAACCTACTACGACTAATTTCGATTTTGTTTTATCTTTTATTCGCAACTTTCTACCTACCCAAGTTATGGGTAAAACGTGCCATAGATCCGAGAAGGATCCAAAGGATGCTATGCGTCTGAAGCCAAGTGATGTACAGGTAAACGACCGTATGCTGAGTAACAACCAATACCCTGATCTGCCAGTTGATGTCGAAAAGGAACTGCAGAAGAAGGAAAAAATGCCGCCTTTCTACCTGAAGGGCTTCCCACCAACTCTACGCTCGGATTTCAACACGCTTATCAGTAAAGGACTAAAGGCAACAATCCGTTTATGTACTGAAGGCTACAAAATAACTGTTCCGGCTTTGAACCACTACAAAGGAGTGGAATTGTACCTGAAGCAGACAAAAGCGGATTTCTTCACACACGATATTGCCGCCAACAAACCTATGAAGGTTGTACTTCGAGGACTACCCGACATGATGGAAGCCGAAGTAAAGCAGGCACTTTTCAAATTTCATATATAATCACCGCAACTTTGTTAGATTTTATCGATTTGTTGATTCTTTTCGGTGAGGCACTGTCGGAGGCTGGGCTAAAGGCTTTGATGGTGTTTAAAATGAAGCGACATAACACGGACAAAATGTATCGGGATCAACTGTACTTGGTTCATCTGGAGAAGGGCTCCATCACCATGAGTCAACTGAAAACCATAAAATCGTTATTCCATATAATCATCGAATGGAAAAAGTATAAACCGGTACATCGAGATGTCACACAGTGCACGAACTGTTTGAACTACGGCCATGGAGCGAGAAATTGCCACATGAAAAGTCGGTGCCGGAAATGTGCCGATTCACACAATACCAACGATTGCCTACTAGATGACATCGCTGTAAAATGTGTGAACTGTGATGGCGACCATCCACCATGTTCCACAGAAGGATGGAATTAATTTCACACTGCTCCCACCGAAAAGGGATATTCCTAATTTGCCGCCACTTCCTCGCAGCAATCCAAAAGATTCAACGCTGGATCACAAAAAGAATCTTCCTCAAAAATCCCTTCTGGATGGGGCAATAATCAACTACAAGCAAAGGATGACTCTGGTGACTTATTCTCTGCTGAACAACTGATCGTCATTTTTGAAACAATGACAACAAAACTACGAAACTGCAGAACGCGGTTAGATCAAATCAACGCCTTAGGCAAACTCATCATCGAATATGCAATATAATGAGTTGGTTGTAGTAAATTGGAATGCTTGCTAACTCAGGAGCAAAACTGCTGAGTTATCCGACTTTCTTCAAGAGAAGAATGCCGATATTGCTATTTTAATTTCCAATTACAGAATTCACAGGCTCGACAGGACAACTACCAGAGGAGCTGAAACATTTGAGTATTCGGTCATTTGTTTCCTTAGCTAAAATTTTAAACAGGTGCTTGGCTACTTCCCTTCAATGCGGAAGTTAGCTAAAGTTATCCCAGTTTTGAAACCGGGGAAAGATCCTTCCTTTTCCAAGAGCTATCGGCCCATCAGCTTACTCTCCGCTCTATCCAAACTGTTTGAGAAGTCAATACAAAGGCGAATTCTTGCTTTCGCAGATGAACAGGATATATTACTGGAAGAACAGTTTGGGTTCCGGAAAGGAAGATCCACCATCCACCAACTCACAAGGGTTAACAACGTCATCCAGCAAAACAAATCAGTGTCCAAAACGACTGCCATGGCAATATTGGATATTGAAATGGCATTCGATAATGTGTGGCACGATGGCGTGGTGTTTAAACTGCATCGGTATAATTTTCCCATGTATCTTATAAAAATTATCGAAAATTATCATGCAGATAGAGCATTCCAGGTTTCTCTGAATAATGCACTTTCAGACAGCTTTACTATTCCTGCTGGCGTACCCCAAGGAAGTATCCTAGGTCCCATTCTATACAACATTTTTACATCAGACATCCCACCTCTTCCGGGTAGTGGTGTTCTGTCACAATTTGCTGATGATACTGCCATTCTTTACAAAGGTCGTGTCATTAATGCTCTGAATAATAAACTACAGACAGGTTTGGACGCTCTAACTGAATATTTTACAAGCTGGAAAATTATGATCAATGCAGTAAAAACTCAGGTCATCTTGTTTCCACATTCAAGATCCAAAACTTGTTCCATCTGACGAATGCCGAATATGATTCGGCGATGAGGTCATCCAATGGTCCGACGAAGTTATCTATCTAGGACTCACCTTTGACAGATATCTGATATTCAGGTCACATGTTGTCAAAATCGTTCAAAAATGCAGCATACTCATTAGGTCTCTGTATCCGCTGATTTGTAGATCATCTAGACTGTGCCTGAAGAATCAGATGGCTGTCTATAAACAAATCATCTACCCCGCAATTGAATACGCAGTCCCTGTTTGGCGGGGCTGTGCACGAACGCACAAACTTAGGCTTCAACGCATTCAAAGTAAGATCTTAAAAATGATTTCAAATCTACCCCCTTGGACAAGAACTAGTGAAGTACATGAGATGGCCTCCCTGGATATACTAGAACAAAAATTCGAACAATACTGCACGAAATTTGAAGAGAGGTGCTCAATCTCTGAAATACACATAATTCAAAATTTGTACGTATTGGGTTAGGGATAGTTATAAGTAGGTAGATATTTTATTAATAATTAAAATAAATATTATGATTAAAGATTAGTATGTAAAACAAGAGTAACTAAAACACCTATTATTAATAACGAATCGCATGAACAACAAAGATGCAAGGCCAAAGGGTCAAAACACTTGTACTGTAAAATGTTGATGTAATACACAAAAATAAGATTAATGAACAGATACTTATGCAAAAAAATGCTAGTTTCGCTTCCGACAAGAGCGATTACGTCACAGCTGCCAGTCATTTGCATTGGCGAAAAAGTAACGGTGGAGAGCATTACACAAAAACAGCCGTTCTAATGGCTCTAAAAGTTTTCTAAAAAACTATTAGGATTTCTTGCTCGCAAATCGATGGGAAATATCCTCAGTTAAGTGCAAATCTAGAACAGTTTGATTTGATTTTTGCTGTGTGAAATTCACAGTAATCTAGATCAAGTAAAGCCTTCTTTGTTTTTGCGAAAAATGTGGAAAAGGAGAATGCTTGCATAATTCATACAATTGATCAACTAATTGATATTCGGAAGTGTTAAGGAACATGTCAGTTGTTTTCGTATTCACGACATCCAGTTATATCTCTGACATTACCCACCCACCTTTTTTTTCTAAGAGGGTTGCTTGACACAACGATGTTGAGGCGATGTTTTCTCTATACAAATGGTTGTCCAGCTACTCAACTCGCTCAGTGATGCTACTGAAATTGATCAGCAGGTGAGCTAAACTCACTGATGATGAAGTCGATAGTCCTACGACAAAAGGGTCTAACTGGAAATGAGAGCCTCACTTTGTTTACTTTCTCTTTTGATTATTACGGAGCCATTATTGCAAATTCTCTAAAGTTTCCAATATAAATGAAAAGCTTGTAGTTTTACCGAATAGTTTTTTTTAGTTTTGCGAAGAGTAGAACTAACAGACAGGACACTCAAATTAGATTCTTCAATCATTTTAACGGTCATTTCGAATATTCCTTTAGTTGGGATAGTACTCGTATATGTCATGATGGCGCCACGTTACCCTATCAAAAACATCCTGTCTGTCATCTAGACTGTGTTTGCTTTTTTCATTTACCAACAGAGTTGCCATTCATAAAGAATTACCTGTAATGTATAGTCCATGCGGATTTCATGTAGGATACAGATTTAATACATATTGCCAAAACTAGCTGCAGAATTGTGCCTACTCATCATCTTTCGACGCAATACAAAACCGAATCTATGTTTTGTTGCGATATTTACTTACTTGTGGCCTGCCGCCACTTAATTTCGGGTGAAAATTACCAACACAATAAAAATAGAAGATGACCACAAGATCATTTTACATCGGGTCCGATTATGAAGTTTTTAAACATTCCATGCGAAAAACTAACTTAAGAGAATAAATATTATAGCTATGTATATACCACAAAACAATAATTGGTTTTATGTACCTGATAACTCATTTTTCTGAACAGCGATGAGAAAAATAGAATGTTGTCTTCAAACATCGCTAAAAAGTTAAATATATCATCAACGCATTTCCATAATTTTTTGAGACGATTAATTTTCAAACATTATGCGAAGTCTGATGAAAACAGACAACCCTGCAAACAGCTGATCTGTGTTGACAAACGTGTGTGAACCACCTACTAAAAAATCGTTTACATAACACAAGGAGTGTATCGATAGTAAATACTTCACGCAGTTCAATATAGGTGGAACTAGTGTAACACGGAAATTTATTTTCAGAATTTACTCATAGCGTCATGTCTGTTAGTCTGTGATTATATTTCGTTGGTAACGAACTCTTTAATAGTGAATGCAGTGACTTTTTTGCATGTTTTAAGGGAACAATCGTTCACTTTTGTGCAGTTTTTCAGAGGTCGCTAAATATATACAATTTTTACTGTATTCTTAGTGACATGATATACTTATAGCAGAAAAAATGGTGATAAAACTTTTTTATTCCAGTACTTGTATTCGGTTTTTGCTTTGCGAGTGCTCAGTTTTAAGTGAGAAAGTCGATTTCGCTAAGTCGAATGAAGAAAACAGTGATTTAGAAGAAAAATTTTATGAAAACGAAATTTATGTTTCTTTTGCCTTTTCTGTATATACAACACGAGAAGTCGCTAATGTATTTATACCTGCCAATATAGGATAGACAACCGTGACTGCAGAATTGTTTTCGGTAGTAGTGTGCCATCTTGTGGCTAGTAATCAGTACAGTGTAAACGATTTTTCGGTGACAGTGCGCCATATAACTGCAGATTACCGGAGCCGTTTCAACCGTTCATGTTGATTAAAAATAGAGCGTACCTTAGTTAAGAAACGACAGCACGTTTAATTTGTGAATTACACTAAAACTAACCATTTCAACTGATATTTCATCATTATTAAACGAATGAGAATAAAAAAAATCCTCATTAGCAAAAGTAAGATTTTTTTAGTTGTCTCTAAAAATAACTAACTAAAATCAGAAAATCAACTAATTTTGTCGCCAAAATGCTGATTTCGGTCTTTCCGTATATGACAGTCCATAGGCAATCCGATGAAGATAACAAGATCAAAAGTGTTGTCAATATTGCTTGTAAGCTAGATGCACCTAAAAATAAATACTTCTGTGTTACTCAGAAAACTAATAGAAAAAATATCTCGAATTTGATGAAGTTCACCTAATAGAATGAACCCAAGAGGAAATAAAAGTGCACAAACTAAGAATCTAGACACTTTTTAACCAGTTATTGGCAAATAAGATTAACAAGATGATTCTGTGCTTGTATTTACCGGTAAATTTAATCAAATTCCATATCATTTTTGTACCAACTTTTGTAGTACTACATTAGTATTATTTCTAGGTGCATCCAGTTTACCGTATAACAATGCTAATATCTCGTGTAATGACCGCTTTATATGTGTGAATTTCAATATAAAACTTAACACTGCTGCTTTTCCCCAAGATACGATAAGTTTTTTCACATGATTACATCGTTTCTATAGTTACCAGTATATATCATGATTTAAAAAAAGCCAAATATTTGTTTTGATTAGCAAATCATTGTTGTTTCAATTAGGACACATTTTTCTGTCTCATTTAGCAAAAAATGATTATAATAACTATTCATCACTTTCTCACGTCGTGGGTGATAGTTATCAACATTTATTCACTCGTAAATGGCACAACGCGTTTACTACAACACTAGACGGATTACCAAAAACTTCAATTATTTACCTGACACGCTTACGTATGGCTACCCAAAATTGGATGAAAAGTCACCCAATATCGCTAAAACTATACCTACCCTAAAATGAGTAGAATGTGTATTATGGGAAAATATGCCTTTCGCAAATTGAAGCAGAATTGATTCTACTCTGATGACCTTTGTAAATAAGTGAGAAGTACCCATTATTCAGAACGATACACTGATAAAAATTTGCACGATCGATTCATATGTAAATAGCACTTCAATTTAATATGCTTTTTCATTTCAATCCATAACTAAAATGATTTGTTTTAAGACTTCATGTGCAAATTCCCTAACATGCAAGATTAAATTATTTTTCACGTAGCTTAGATGTGTTTTTCCTTTGGGTGTGATGTGTTTTGTTGTTAAATCGAACTACATGTGTTAAACACTTAATTTTCTAGTGGAAACACATGTATAATATCAAAATCCGTTTTAGACTCGATTACTGATGACTCGGCAATCCATGATTAGATCACGATCCCTTTTGCCGAGCTAACAGTAAAATTGCTGCTAACAAGCCCGTCAAGAATTGACAGTTACCAAATTCAGGAATGCCGAGATTCTCTGTAATAATATTTGCCGAGACGGTTACCGAGCACAAATCTCGGCAATTATTTCACTGAGATTCTGCAATCAAATTTAAGTGTGTACACGCAGAGAAAAACATTGTAAAAATAATTAAATTTCGGTTTCATTCAACGATTTATCTAGTTGAAATAGTGACAAAAGAAAATCTGATTTGAAATTGCAAATATTGTTGCTTGAAGCTACAAAACAAGATATTTGATTTTGCTCAGTGCATTAGTTTGTTTCAAGAAATAACAAAAAATTTCAGGGTAATTTTTTAAACTAATTTTATTTCGATTTTTATTCATTTGAAATTGACTATTTCTTTCAACAGCATTTGGGCCCTTTTGTCGATCAAATTTTTCAAATGCCACAATCAATGATTCGGCGCTCCATTAATCTGGTCAAGATAGAATTCCTGCATCTGTAAAAAAACGTGTTATGTAATGTAATGCAAGTTTAGTGAAGTTTTTTAATTATCCATACATACACTTGAACTATTAAAAGACCTCAAAGAAAAGAAAGAAACACTGAAATTTTCCTTCTAAAACACGTGCAAACTTTTTTGATTATCCACGGTGAAAAAATTTTCTGGTTTATAAGAAACAGAACTGATATGGTTAATTCAAACAAAAAACTTAGTTGTCATTACACAAACGAGATCATAGATAAAATGAACCAATTTTTTTCTTAATATATATGTAAAACCCTATTGAATCAACAAATACGTTGTAATAACTTCAACTCAACTTTTGTTGACATGTAATAAATGGCTGATTTATTTCAACGATAAAATCTGCCGGAATAAACCAGTTTTTCGTTAGCCAGGATGAGAATTTGTCTTCAAATCAAATAGATATAATTGTTGATGTACAAAGGAGACATTGGTTCAAAACAATCATATTCTAGCTTGAAATCAACAGAAATCATATTTTAAAATCTACTTTTTTGTTATTTTAAACAAGCTCAATTTCTCTGCGTGTAGCAAGAACGCTACGCTTACTGTTCATGGTGGATGCTGGGGTCGATCGTCGTTCTATTGGTGATGGCGGTGATGACGTTTTATTGTAATCACGTCGCAGGTAATCTACCACACCGATTCTGTCAAACGGTTGATCGCTGCTACTGATGATCAGTTGACGGACCGGCTTATTTCCGGCGGTGTAATGGCTGGCAAGTTTTGCCCGATAGTGGACTTTGGTCCGCGTACGGTGTTTACTCTCTTTCTCTCTTTCGTCGTAGCTACATAGAAAAGAAATAAATGCTGTCTGGCTGATGCAGACGGGTCATTAGCACATTAGTGAGGTCAAAGGCACGAGTTTGAGCACATTTACCTGATTCCTGTCTTACTTCGCACACACTATTCTATACACGCACTACTTCTCGTTGCAATCTAGCTTAGAAATCATCAATCTAGACAAACGAGAGAGACAAGTATTTAGCGAAAATTCTAGATACGAATACGTGACTTTATTACATATAAGAAAGGACAGAACAACGACACGAAGCTTTCACTAAGTTTGGCGGATTTTGAAGAAACTAGCATTGGAATCCTCAGACTAGGGAAGGTAATTTCGTACGAATCCACTGGAATACGTCGTAACACCACTGACTGTTTTATTCGTTTAACCAATCCTTGACGCCGTTCCTCCGTTCTATCATACATTATTGGCGAAGAATCCTCGTGAATTCAACTCTAAGGAGTAATTCAGCGGATTATTGACCTTAAATGAGAGGAACACTTTATTAGAGTGTTACGCAAAAGTTGACCAACGATAGGTTGTATAAATATTGGCGCAAATTATTAAAATCGATTTACTGAATGCTTGAAAAATTGTTACTGAATAAAACATGACCGCTACAGTATGTGCTACCGATGATGGGGTGGAATACGTATCGTTCTCAGAGGTTGATCACGAGGTCGTATAGTTGGGGAATTAACTACTATCTACCTAACAGCTATAGGCCTGGGGTGTCATTTGCTGTATCAAGAATACGTCTCCACATAACTTGGTCCATGGCTGCTCGTCGCCAGCCACTCAAGGCACGGATGCTTCGAAGATCACCCTGCACTTGATCGATCCACCTTGCTCGCTGCACTCCTCTTCTTCTTGCACCAGTCGAATTAGATTCAAGAACCATTTTCACTGGGCTGTCGTCCGACATCCTTATGACATGCCCAGCCCATCGTAGACGTCCGATTTTAGCTGTCCGAACGATGGTTGGTTCCCCTAGCAGCTGTTGAAATTCGTGATTCATACGCCGTCTCCAAGTTCCGTCTTCCATCTGCACTCCGCCATAGATGGTCCTCAGTACCTTTCTTTTGAAAACCTCTGCCAACATAGTCCAGGCGACGACACGACCTGCCACTCGAGTATCAAAACTGTATCGAAAATTTAACTACCCTTAGTAACTGATAATGTCAAAACGGATTCGCTTGAAAAAATGTTGGAACTGGCAACACAAGTTGGTAAATTATTGATTTTGAAAAATAGTTACCAGTAGCCTTGGTAACTACATATGGAATGTAAACAAAAACAAGAGATTCTCACTTAAAACGAAATCACTGAGTGTAGTTGGGCCACTGGCAGGTATTAAATTTATTATTTCAGAGAGTTTTGAGTCCTTTTTTATTTAATTTGTATCTTTTTTTTAAAGAACTGAAACAATACAAAAAATAGTATTTCTTACTATGGAAGACTTAGCGAATTTATACTAAAATCTGAAATTTCAATTTCTCCGTTTTCGATCGCCTCTCGTTCTTGTTGCTTCATTAAATCGAGCGCATCCTTACGATTTAAACCATAATTGCTCATGAAAATTCGGATGGCCCATTCCCATATAAGAACAATATCAATAAATTCCGTAAACTACAAAAAGATATGAAAAATGTAGAATATTACTTTATTCATGCTTTTATTAACCCCCCCCCCCCCTTTTTGTTGTACTGGAACTATTTTTTCTTCCAGTAATTAAGCCATGTATACTGCCTGTTCGTCTTTTATTATTGTGGACACTTGTTCCCAGGTCGCGAATTTTCCTATTGCTCGAATGAGATATTCGCTTAGGTACTTATATTTTTCGAATATTTCAATGAGTTCCTTTTTATAGATTGTAAATGTTTTTCCCAATGTATCATTGGAAAAATTGTATATATTCCTAGACACATAATCTATATATTATCACTATTTCAGTTTATGATATATGATATATCTTATCATCCTACTTCGTTGAGACAAACCAATAACATCGTTGGCGTTTTTTCTTTTAAGTTTAAGTTGCCCGAATAACTGTTCGGGCTGGGGAAATAATAGAAGTACCCACTATTTACCGAAATACAAAATATAAGCTACAGCTAAAACAGGATGATGAAATAAAACTCCAGAATTTTGTGGTCGCAAAACGCCATTTGTTTAGTGGCGTCTTTTAGTTTTGGCCAGAAGGTTTTATTTCTAACAAGTATAAATCTACTTTATAACAGTATAGTGGTACCGAGGTTCTTCGGACGAATTATAAGACCATTGAAAAGTGAGATTACTAGTGATTTGTTGTATAATTCAATTATGTACAGCATATTTTGCAGCTAACTGGCTGAGAACAATTTCGGTTGGGTACATATTTGATTGTCTTGAATTGGCGGGTAAATTCAATCACTGTCACAAGGATTGATTACGCAAATTGGGAGAGTTATTGGCTAGTTTCTGAGAAGAAGAACGTCGTATTGAACAATTTTGTGGCTCTCCATGTGATCGATAAAACGGTGAATTGACGCAACCGAGGGTGGATAGTTTCGCTTTTGGTACAGAATTTATCGGTTGCAATACAAAACGATAGCAGTTTCTGGGAATTCTCTAGAACGAATATGAAGAAAATGACATTATATACTGGAGGTGCACTCACCACTAAAATAATCTGTAAATGATTGATAATGTGTACAAGATTTTAATCTGTTCAGAACGAAATGCAGTTCACAAGAACTATATCAGAAAAATTTAAAATTGATTGTAGGAATAGCTTTTGTATCTAAATTTGTATATGCAATAGTGTGTAATTGTTTTTTGTATCTGAGTTTTTCATATGAAATAGTGTCATTGTTTTTTGTCAGTTTTAGAAAATCATGGTTATAGATAATTGTGATATCTTTCCTTAAGGAGGAAGAGCTGTAATGTCAGCGTTCTGAAAATGAATTTCTTTCAATGTAGATGTGCTTTAACACGATCATGGACAGAAAATAAACAGCTTAAATAATGTGTTCTGATGAAGAGCTGGTCTTTTTATCGGTTGATCTTCAAGCAAGCAACATCTTTTATTTCAACAGTACCGAAAGTCCTGAGGATTTTAGGAACAATCAAACAGTATGTAACGAAGGACATAATAGAACCAAATTATTTAGATTTCACTAATTCACTAAATAACCGGAAAAGATAAAAAAAAACTCAAATCGGTGGAATTGTTCCACAACTATTTCAAACTGTTTGTTTATTTATTCTGGTACTCCTTGGTAACTAGTTCATACACGCTCGTTCAATGTTACTCTAAAGTGAGTACAATTTCACTCACTTTCGTTAAAAGTGGAACTACTCTATAGTGAGTGAAGCTTCTTTACTCACTTTTGAGTGAATACTGTAGTTGTCAAAATCTGAGTAACATTTACTCAGTGCTATAAATGGGAAAATTAGCTCGGATGAGTAAATGTTAAACAGTATCATTCGAATTATCTAAAGAATTCTTTATTATAATCGATACTGCGTGTAAAATAAAAAAATGCAACAATTTTTAAAAATTTTCTCAATTCCCTCATTTACATTTTGTAGTTTTTTCATAGAAAGTTGAAAATGTTCTCTAAATTCCCTCACGTATCCTGGAACGAAGATTGCACAAATGTGGCAACGAAAAACTTCAATCATTATAGGGATTAGGAGGTACAATAATATTAACTTTTAATTTTCGATAGTATTAATTTACCTTGGCTCCAACCTGCTCCATTTTTTTCAAATTTCCTTTCTTCAAAAATCATTGAACGTAAATTTTCACGCAACGTTTTCAAAGTCCTGTGAGTAAAACTTGTTGTCAATTTAGAAACTGAGTAAAAGTTACTCAGTCTTGTACATCAATATTACTCACTTTTTGACATTTGCACTAAATAAACAAAAGTGAGTACAAATAGCTCACTTGAGAGTAACATTGAATGAGCGTGTAGCAACTTAAACAGTGTTGCTCGAATAGTTAGTTTTTGTCATTTTCAAGGAGTTGCTATATTTATGGTAACTGGTGGTAAATCGCTCACGAACACTTTTTATTCTGATTTTTCTTCGGAGTGTCTGGTCGTGTCGTCGGTCCAGGTCTCGTGGCCATAGAAAACAACCGGTCTAATGATCTTTTGTAGATGGTTAATTTCGTGCGGTGGCGTACTTTTCTCGATCGAAGAGTTTTTCTAAGTCCAAGTACGCACGATTTCCTGCCAAAATACGTCTGAAATTCTCTGCTGGTGTCATTAACGGCGGTTACCAGGGAGCCCAAATACACGAACTCGTCAACCACCTCCATATCGTCACCGTCTATCAATATTCGTGGTGGGAGGCGCAGTGTTTCTTCTCTAGAGTCTCTTCCTCTTATGTATTTTGTTTTTGACGCATTTATGGCCAGTCCGATACGCCTTGCTTCAGCTTTCATTCCGATGTAGGTTTCCGTCATCTTCTCAAGGTTACGTGTCACAATATCAATATCGTCAGCGAAGCCAAAAAGTTGTACGGACTTTCGGAAGATCGTGCCACTCGTGTCGATCCTCGCTCTTCGAATCACACCTTCCAAGGCAATATTGAACAAGATACAAGAGATTGCATCACCTTGCCGTAGCCCTCTCCGAAATTCGGAGGGACTCGAGAGCGTTCCAGATACTCGGACGTAGCACATCACTCTATCCATCGTTGCTTTGATCAATCGCGTCAGTTTATCCCGAAAACCGTATTCGTGCATTATCTGCCATAGCTGTTCTCAATCGACTGTGTCGTATGCCGCTTCGAAGTCAATGAATAGGTGATGCATGGGTACGTTGTATTCCCGACACTTCTGAAGTACTTGTCTTATCGCGAATATGTGATCCGTAGTGGCGCAGGCTCCAGTAAATTCCGCTTGATACAGCCCTAGGAATTCCTTAGCTATTGGTGATAGACGACGGCAAAGGATTTGGGAGTGTATCTTGTAGGCGGCGTTCAGCAATGTGATTGCGCGGTAATTGCAACAATTTAGCTTATCACCATTTTTGTAGATGGAATACCACTCCTTCCATAAATTCCTGCGATAGAATCTCCTCCTCCCAAACTTAGAAATCATTCCGTGCGGCGCTCTAGCCAGTGCTTCTTCTCCATGTTTGAGCAGCTCGCCTGGTAAGTTGTCATTGACCGCGGCTTTGTTGTTCCTCAGCTTGCGATCTCCTCACTTATCTCCGACAGATCAGGTGCTGGGAATCTGTCGTCGGCTGAGCGTGCACTCTGATTGGTTCCTGTGTCGTTCTCTGTATCTTGTGCTTCGCCATTCAGATGCTCGTCATAGTACTGCTTCCACCTGTTGATCACCTCACGTTCGTTCGTGAGAAGGTTACCACTGGTATCTCTGCACATTTCGGCCTGGGGCGTGTAGCCTCTACGTGAGGGGTTCATCCAAATATAAATAATAATAGGCCTAAGTCCCATACAAACATATCGCCAATGTTTGGTTCACAAAACATTCTAGTCCATCCTTCTACTAACCCTCGACAAGGCCAAGTCACCATAAATATTCCTTTCTGGTAACTTCAAATAATGTTGCTATGGTTCTATTTGCTTATTTATGATTCCATAATAAATAAAAAGATACCACCAAAGTTTCCTCGAATCCGAATTTTAATTCAAGTAAAAAAATTCTTTTCTGGATTCGGAAAATAGTTAAGTCTGCATTGTATAGGCGCATAATAAAACAATTCAGATAGTTAGAATGAATGTACACTTTAAATAGTTGTATGCAGGGCTTTTTTGCAATTTCTCTTTAAGACTAGTGCACAATTTTACGATATCATCTCGATCGGTATCACGAATTGTTGGTATGGTTAAGTTGATTACCAAACGTGTTTGCGAATTGATAAATATGATAAGCTTAAAAATGTCCAGATGAGTCACGGTGTTATTTTCGAAATGTTCCTTGAGTGCCCCCACAAAAAAGTTTTTGTTGTATGTTTCTTATTGCATACAAATCTTAGAGTTCCTGTCGAGTGTCGTGCACCGTCGATAGTTTTGACCGCATACAAACCGCGACAAGGTAGTGGTCAGAATCAATGTTGGCACTGTGGTAAGTGCGGACATTGATGACGTCGGAGAAGAATCGCCCGTCGATGAGAACGTTTGTATGTACAGTATACTGGCACCAGCATGCTGGCAGCCAACAGAAATGTAAATAGGGCATAAAAGGGATTAGTTGATGAATCTATGTATAACATCCTCAATCTATCGGACGCGATCGGTCTAACCAAGTATGCTGGTAGCATGCTGGAGCCAGTATACTGGTACCAGCATACTGACACCCAGCAGAAGTGCAAACGGGGCATAAAAGGGATTAAAACGCGGATCATATTACGAAATCAGTTGATGAATCTATGTATAACATCCTCGATCTATCGGACGCGATCGGTCTAGCCAAGTCAGAAATCACCGAAAACTCGGAGGAAAAAGGAATATGGCACATCCACCTACTAAAAGAACCACCTGGAATCATTTGGTTTAACCACCTGGAATCATTTGGTTTAAGATATAAACACAGAAGAAAAAATCACCATCAGCCGTATTAGATCTGGACACACGAATACAAGAGACAGAAAACTCAAATGGGGAATAGAAACCAACGTGTGCAGTTGCAGTACTGGTGAAATAGACCAGACATCAACCATCTACTATTTTACTGCCCGAAATACAACGTCGAGAGGTCGGAGTTCGACATGCTAGAATATTGCAAGCCCCTTACAACCATACTCAAGGAGAATAATGAGATCGAACTAAAAATTCTCGTATTCTCGTTGCAGTCGGAAAATGGCAAATTCTTCCAGCGACAATCATTATTATCAATGATGTCGCGCTTTATTCGTGTAGTGATGTACTAGTATGCGCACTAGTAGCGACGTTGTGGATTGGCCAATGAACGTGATAAAAACTATTATCGCTGGTTCCATTTTTCAGACATCAACTGGGGTAACAGAGGTATTGTGGCCCACTTTAGGATTGATTTTATTTTGGCCCACTTTGTAAAAATATCCACCAAATGTTGTAATATCTTTGAAAAACCCTTCCGCAATAGGTTATTTTATGTGATGAGCTTCAAATGAATGCAACATGGGTTACTTAACATCGATTAAATCCATAAAGTTGGTTAGGTGGGCCCCAATATATGAAGTGGCAAAAAAACCTCTGTTACCCTGCAGCGACAATAGCGGACCTTACACGATCATTGAAAGTGTCATTACTAAAAAAATAATAACATTTTAATGAACGTGTAAGGTGCAGTAATGACAAGTTCTCCATGCGAATTTGGAATATCATTACTTAGTCATCATTAAAAATGTCAAAAATAATTCTCGTGTAAGGGCCGCTAATAACATTCCTCAATGCTACAAATCTACACCTTTGAAACCATACAAGATAACACCCATAAACACTTTCAAATTATCACAACATAACGACAACCACTAAGCCGAGATGAACCGTGATCTTAGCCGTCCCCAGGACTATAGGGATGTCGGATTTTTTAATTACTCGATTTTTCAATAATCTAGTATAATTTTTAAACTATTCGATTGTATTTTAATCGATTATTGTTACTGAATTTTTCAAACTAATCGATTAGATTAAAAATTACTCGTTGATCTGAGTTATTATTCGATTACTCGATTAATCGATCGATATTACGACATCCCTAATACCCAGGACAACACAAAAAAATGACAAAGATTAAAAATATTTTATTCGGAGATATTAAATATTTTTTAGTCTGCATGTTTTAGATCTGCATTAACTTTTATATTAGGCAATTCATTTTCAAAAAATGTCATCAAATTTCAAATATACTTTAACAAAGATTTTCAAAAACTATAATAAATATGTGCCTGAATTACAATCAACTGTTGTATTACGGAGTATTATTCAACGTAAGTTACCACTAGATTTTTTTTTGTTTCGATTATAGAGAGGCTTTAACATTAATGTCATTCGCCTCTTCGGGCCAGAAAAACTTTCTGACCCTATGTGCGGGGTTGGGAATCAAACCCAGGCGGGCTGCGTGAAAAGCATCGACTTACCCATCACGCTATACCCGTCACACCACTAGATTTCAGTCAGCATAAGGCTTTGAATTTATAAATATTTGCAGTATGCATCAACTACATCGAAGTAAAGTCTTGTTCGCAAGAAATACTAAATCGGGCAATGATCAAAATGCAAACGGCGGATCACGATGTTCCAGAACATTTTTACGAACTTTTTGCAGCGATCCTTCAGCTTATTAAATTATACTTACGATATCCTAAAGGCATAGTGAAAGATGACGAATTGAGAGAATCGCTCAAGGAAATTCGGTTTCGAGATGAATTTATAGAAGATATTATCAGGACTGTGAACCAGTATCGTGATTCGTTGAGTTTGAGTTACCGGGAAATGCGGAATCTTAGATCATTACCGAAACGGATAGTTTGGCGAATCAATGTTGCATTCTCTAACAGGTTAGTAGATTATTTTTATCTTTAAAATTGATTCTGTCAAATCATTTTTAGATCAACTTTCCTACCGATTATTATCATACATATACAAAAAACTGATGGAGATTTTGAAAGTTTTGAAATAAATGAGGCAATGTTTCACAGACTTCGTTTCAACGTAGCTTCTTTACTTCACGAATTACAAACCATGGAAAGACGACAAAGCGTGACGAAATCGTGAAATTGTGTTTTCCTTCTCACAAATATATTAGATATAAAGAATGAATAGTTACAGTGTATTAAATCTTTTATCAATGTACGGCACTTTTCCGTAATCCGGGCACCGGAAACAAAAACTTATCACGGTTTGCTTCAACATGAGCGTTGCCTAAATCTTGCTTCCGGTGGTTTCTACCTAATGTAAATATACCTCACTATGTATATAAGGCGAATATTCCTAAGGAAAATGAAGCACACGCAGCAAAGTAAACCGTGTTGAGCGTCTTTTTTCTTTCGCCCGGATAACGAAAAAGTACCCAATTTACTCTGCAGAAATTCCTAAATGTGTTCACTATAATGTTTTTTACCACATAGATGACGAAGTTTG
Source organism: Malaya genurostris (assembly GCF_030247185.1). Lineage (NCBI taxonomy): Eukaryota > Metazoa > Arthropoda > Insecta > Diptera > Culicidae > Malaya > Malaya genurostris. The sequence continues at coordinate 94,262,063 of NC_080570.1, read as the reverse complement.
TCAGCCGCCTGCTCAGCAGTCAGGTCTCGCTGAGCCTGGCAAAGTAGTTCGAATCCAACCATGAATTTCCGCACTGTCGCCGACCGTAACAAAGGTGGATAGTATGTGGCATGTAAAGTCCAATGTCCATCTGGCTGGGTAGCCAGATCTCCGGTTGGTGCACCATGCCATCCCATGCTATATGGAAAGGAACATTTGAATAGATTGTCGTATTTCGTAGTCAGTTCTTTGATGACGATAGCTAGGTTATTGATTTGTTGCTGATTCAAGTCTGAAATTCGTCGGTTTCCATTACGAGAAATGATCATTGTTTCGAAAGGCCAGCTAGCCCAAAACGGAACCACAACTAGCCAATCTGGATTATCCAACACAATACGTTCCTACAAAAAAACGGTCTGGGAGGTTATTTATCATACATATTAACGAATGCATACATTTTTGACGAGTTCCTTCTTCGCGTAGTCGTCTAGTAATGCTCTTCCATGCGTTTGATAATATCTTAGTAAATGATCATCTTTGATGCGTGGTTCGTTAGGTAGAAAAGAGCATGCCCAAATTTGACAATGTGGATGGGGATTGGAACACCCCATACTGGCTCCTTTATTCTCAAATATTTGAACCCAAGTGTACTTTACACCTAATTCGCGATATTCCTTAATCCATGAATCAATTACAGAACGTATTTCTTTCGGAGACATTAATGGAAGTGTTTTATTAGATTTAGGGTGAAAACACATCACCTTACAGGTACCACGAGCACCACCAGTCTGGAATAATGGATCGTCACTTTTCGGCGGCAAAGGGACATCTTCTAGTAATGCGGGAAAGTCGTTCGTAAAGACGAATGTAGACGTGTAAGCTGGATTTTTCTGAAATTGATAAGAAATTATTAATCAATTGATATTGATTAGAAAAGCACACATACAACTCCGTTTGCTCGAATTACACCCGGACATAGTGGATTTTTCGGATCAAATTCCGCAAGTTCAACTTGCTGCGGATGTTCCTCCTGTCCAGACCAGGGTCGCTTCATTCGATGGGGACTAACTAAGATCCATTGACCAGTTAGTGGATTGAAGCGGGTGTGTTGATGTTCTGTCGCCTCAAACTTGGACATAATTTTTAAAACTTGTGCGTATTGTGCAGCGGTCAAAAGTATACTACCTAAGCTTATAATACAAATAAGAGCGCATCAGGCATGTTTTTCATCTGATAACAGGCACCATACATAAACAAACTTATAGTGCTTGTATCACTAGCTACACACAGAAAAATCGGTGTTATTTAAAACAATTTAATGATTAGTTTTTTATCAGACGAAAAAAAGTTTTTGCAACCCGAGATATCGCTTGCTTGATTTGAACTAGAATATGATTGTTCCAAATAAATGTGGGATATTTCAAAAACATTGGTTCAATCAAAAGAGAATTGTTATTGTCACTACATCAAAAAGAAAAATCGTTTAAATTGTCGGGAAATCTTTTAATATTACAATTTTTTCCACAGAAACAAGATTAAACATGCGTATTTTGTTTGAACCTACGATATCTAATTTTGAAACATCGAATACAGTCACAAAATTTATTTGGTTTGATGGGCAACCGATCATTTTGTTGTTTTAAACAATCGAGATTTTTCTGCGTGCGGGATGTTATCAATACGCAGAAAAAATCCGATTGTTTAAAACAACAAAACGATTAGATTACATTTAATCCACAAAAACTTGTTTTAATCCACCAAGTAGTGTAATGTATTAGATGTAATGATGCCTTTCTCACATCAATCATTTTATCATATATAATACTGTGGTATTCTTAAAAATAATTTTCTTCGATTCTTAAAAGAAAAACCGAAATCGGTTTGTTTTTTACATCTACTGATAAACACTATACTTTGGAGTAGTTTTGACACACTTTACCCGATATTTCCGGAACACATTTACCCGATATTTCCGCAATCGGAAGTCGGATCCGAATGAAATTCAGGAATTCCGTATAGGACCACAAAACCTTTCGTTTGAACCTAAGTTTGTGGAAATCGGTCAAACCATCGCTGGGAAAAGAAAGTGAGATCCATTTGGGAAAATATGATCACTATTTCCGGTGCCTCTGAAATCGGAAACCGGGAACCAGGAAAGCCGGAATTTGTTTGTTTGGTCATCTACTGAGAATGACTACCGATTGAAGTAGTCATAAGGCAAAGACATCATATTAACAAGATATCCAGCTCTCACATTTCCCGAACAAATAATTGGCAACATCCTTTTTTGCGAGCATGTCGCCCTCAGGTGAGTCCGCATCGAATCTCATACATAGAAGTAGGGGAGAGAAATGTCAAATTCGTACGCGCCAAAATAGCAGGGCTGCGCACCCATACAATTGACATGACATGTTGAATGAGACGCCGTGCGATGGCGTTGCTGAACTGAAGATTGAGATCGCTCCAAGCTGACAGGGTCTGCATAAGGCTAGTTTAGATTTTTTTGTTTCGTTGCTCAGAATGACGGTATACCATTTTGACATAATTGATTCTAAAATTTCGGAACCGGAACTTAGATCCAGATGAAATTCAGAAGTTTTGTTAAGGACCATATATCCATTTATTTGAACTCAAGTTTGTAAAAATTGGTCACGTCATCTTTTAAAAAATTGGAAGTCGGATCGAGATGAAATTCAGCAGTTTCGTAAAAAGCCATAAGACCATACATTTGAATGTAAGTTCGTATGATTCAGTCGCGCCATCTCTGAGAAAAGTTAGTACACATATTTTTTATGTTTTCACACATTTACCAGCTCCAGAGCCGGAAGTCAGAAAAAAAAGAATTTAGTATTAAACCTAAAGAGTTTTCATTTGAATCTAATGCCGTTTTTCATTGAAAAACACTGGTGGCTCTGATTTTGCACTTTCGAGCAGAAATGCAGTATTCTGCACTTTCGAGCAGAAATGCAGTATTCCTTTTTTATTGATTTATTCTTTATTATACAGTTGAATTAGAATTGAATTTAGTATATATCGCTGATACATTGAAAAGGTGTATTACGGTAGGAGTTTGAATATGATACCTGAAATATGTACGTGTATTTACTTAATTATACCTCAGGCTTCAACAAGCAGGTTAGGATCGGTCTGGTCAACGAGAGTCTCGCTGGAAGGAGATACTAAACGTAACCTTATGTCACTCCTAAATAGCCGATAGTTAAAAATTTATCCTTTCAGATTTATAACGACCCTAAATATACCGTTAAAATCATAGAACAGCCTTTCAATTTGAAAAATCCAACAAATACGTTGTATCATCCAATCAACGTCCGCTCGTTCAACCGGAAGCCAACACGGGACCTTCGTTTGCCGATTTTCAAACAGACCGGTGAACCGGGCGCCATTTTTATCTTTAAACAAACAAGGCAGACAGAGGTCCTTTGTTGAGCCATTTTTAATAGGAGGACTTGGTGCCCTGTTGGACTGGTTTTACTGGAGAATTTTGGAGGTTATTATCCACTTATTTTTTTAATGAACACTACATACCTGTAGAATATCTCTACTTAATGTAGAATAACAATAAACTTTCTTTATATATGAAGATAATACTAAATTTCCACACTATTTTTGTATGAGTAAAACAACAACAAACCGTTCCTGTAAACTAATCGGTTATTTCGTGCAGTATGCCGTTCAACAAGCGTTCAACGACCAACAAAATATAATCGCTTGCTGTGTGGGATCTCCGAGAATTAAACCCAAATTTCGTACAATTTTATTTTTTTCTACTATTTGATTTCCTAAAAATATGTCTACAGAATGGGTTTCGTTTTTCCTACTGAAGGTTATTGAGTTACATTTTTTCTGCATTGAGTTGCAGTAGACTTTTGCACTTTTAAAACTCTGAGTATGAAAGAAATGTCGTTTATATGTAAAATGAAAAGAAGAGGCCCTAGGTGAGAGATTTTTTCGTGACTGGTATTGTGATGCGTTCCATTATGTCCGTACAAGAACCATCAATGTCCCGATTGAGGCCATCGTCAAGGGTAATGTGCCAAGAAGCAGACGAAAGGTGGAAAACGTTCGGGGACCAACAAAGTTGTAGTTATCAACATGCGCAGCGTGCAGACTGAAGAGCCAGCGGAAATTTGTCTCCGTTAGAGTTAGCATATTCACAGATTCCCGCTTGTGAGGAATTCTGGCAACCGTCAGAAGGCTAGCTGCATTTCGACTGCTGTCAAAATTGTCCAGGCGAAATTGCGTCATTATCTCGCCGTACGTGTCTTGTTTATTTCCCTCCTATTTCTTTTTCCTATTTTTTTTTTCGATATATCGATTCGTCAATCCCGCATGTACGCACAAAAAACGAATATTGAGACGAGGTAAATGAGATTGGAATATGGATATGTTTGGTAGTGAGAAAGCAATGTTATTGGCAATAACAGATTTCTATAATTAGTATATATACTTATTGCCTTTCATATGTTTTTTTAAATGAAAACATAAAACCAAGATGCTAAAAATGTAGAACCGATTCAAACCGGTACTGCCAATCTTGTATGGCAAGAATCCGACAGAAACTGAACCGTTAACAACCCTTAGGCGAAATTCTATGTCAGAAACGGTTGTTGCATTGTTGCCAGACTTTTGCCGGAATTCTGGCTGAATTCCGGCAAAAATGGCTGACAGACATAGCCAGCCGTCTAGGGGGAAATCTGTCCATTTTTTTTTTCTGTAAAACCACAGATTTTTTTGGCCATTTTACCACACAGGTTCTGTATCGCAGAACACAAATTTTATCAAAATTCACAGATTTCTACAGATTTTTATGAATATTTCATAAAAATGGCAGATTTTCAAAATGGTTATTACAGATTCTCACAGATTATTATCGAAAATATGCAACACAGATGGTACACAGATTTTCAAGTTGAAACACAGATTTTAAAATGGCTACGCTGGTCTCCGTAATGCTAGATGAAACTCACATCCATCTTCAGCTTGGCACAGAGTTCGACATCACGGTTATCACCTACAGTGAACGCGAAGACAACATCTGGGAACTTTTTGCCTCTCGAAGGTGAATTCCGCTGTGACGTCACCAACGTAGGAAATATTCGCAGCGAAGTTATTTTTCTTGCCAGGTATATAGTTCTTTGACTTCCGGCGCCGTGCTCATTTCTGCTTTTTCGAAAGTTTTCAGCGAGAGACTCTGCAGTAAGGTACAAGAGAAGTTGGGCGTAAAAGAGCAGTGCAAGTCCGTTTTCTATCACAATTGTCGGTTGCGTACTCTATATCCTGAAGTAAATCATCAGCGGAAGCCATGTTTTCACTATATTTAATCGAGTATCATACTATTCATTATATATTTATATATAATATTTTTTTCATATAAGCCCGCATACAGCTGGCCAGTCGCCATTCTGGTGACCGACTGCCTCACCGCTGCCAGACATACACCTCAAACGATACAACCGTATCCACCAGGATTTTATTCACATCGAAATCTTTGACATTTTCAGCGAAGGTGAAAAGATGACAACGTTCGGTTAACTAAGATACAGGCGACTATGTTTTGCCACATTGAATTTGACAGCCATTACTAAATCAATTGTGGCCATGGCTGCAGAGGTAGCCAAAGGGCGGTACTGGAAATGTTGCTTCAAATTTTATTGCGCTGGTGTATGAAGTGTACACGTGTATCGTATTCAGATCATAAAGCTGCTTAAAAAAATTCATTTCATTGAAATGACGAACCGTTTCAAAACGGTTCTGCCAGTCTTGTATTGCAAAAATCCGGCAGAAACAGAACCGTGAATAACCACTAGGCGAAATTCTCTGCCGAAAACGGTTGTTGCATTGTTGCCAGACTCTTGCCGAAATTCTGCCAACATTCCGGCAAAACTTACTGGCTGCCAGGCGTTTGGGAGGAAAATTGCCATGCACTCGCAAGCGGGTACAAATGATCAAAATTTGGGTATTTTCGGTACTCATTAATGAGTAATTTCATTTACCCGTGTAGATTCTGTTTTTATGTTATTTGTTTGGTTATTTGTTCCTTATTTCTATCTTCGTTGTGTTGCTACAATGGCTACAATAAATCTTGTACAAGGCTAAGATCGTTTACAGTTCATTCGCCGTTAATTTATACTTAGATTCCTACATAATTCACACCACATTTGGATAATAATTATTAATTATTTATTAATTCAGATGAACCAGTTCAACATTCATACTCCTAGTAAAACTTTACGAACGTTAGGTTTACGACGATCTGCTAAGAAGTTTGAATCGGTAAGTTGAAAATTATTCTTGTGAATACCGTTTCATTTGTAATGGTTCTTATTTATTTATTTGCAATCAAGAAAAACGATGTCTTGAACCTCTCATCGTGGCCCATATTGCTTTAATTTCGGTATTTATCGGTTTGTAGTGCAAAATTGACACACTCGTCGCATTATTCTAATACGCGCGATATGCGTTTTCTCTGCGACTTGCTCGGTTTTAACTAAGGCCGAAGGCAGAGTGGGCGCGAGAAGCTGTGTCGTGCTGGTGACTGACATTAGCAAACCTAGTGCGGAAATGATATTAGCAGCAAATCAAAGGGAGCCTGTCAGAATGAAAGTAGAGCAGATTTCTCGTTTGTACTCTGACAGGGCTCCTTTAGCGACCCTTACACGAGTCATTAAAAATGTCATTACTGAATTATTAATGAACGTGTAATGGTGCAGTAATGACGAGATTTCTAACAAATTTGAAATACATCATTACTTAGTTACATTAAAACTGACATTTTTAATGCTCGTGTAAGGGCCGCTTTTGATTTGCTGCTAATATCATTCCCGCTCTAGGTTTGCTAATGTCAGTCACCAGTTCGGCACAGCTTCTCGCACCCACTCTGCCTTCGGCCTAAAGCACCTCACTTCCGGTGGAGCTCTCAACGTGTAAAGGACTATTCACACATTTCAGTTCCGTGACGGTTCAGTGAAAGTGCCTTCAGTGCGCCGTCAGTGTTCTTTTTTTATCGGAACCCTTCCGTTCCATTTCCGTACTGTTTCCGTTCCGGCACAGCCAATGCAATAACATACCGACTTCAGTGAAAATAAAAAATATCGGTGACGACGAATTTGAGTTTGCCGGACGGACGCTACACTGACGGCGAGCTGCACTGAAACGGCACGGTGCCGGATAGGTGTAAATGCGCGCATAGAAAACGAATGAAATAATATTAGTATCCGTGCACGGTGTAGTGCCGGCACTGAACCGGACCGGATATGTGTGAATAGTCCTTAAGCATTGATTCGCAGATAGTGCGTTAGAAATTCGAGTAATTCGGAGGAAGGAAAGACAGTTTGTTCGTGCTGAAGTGGTTCGGTGGTGTTACGCCGCGAGATACAATCGGTAGTCAAAAATAGTAAAGTTCATATGACTATAAACGAAACCGCTGGATGTATGGTCATTGTAATTTTTCCAATCAAAGAAAGAAGAACTAAGGCACCTAGTTTTGAAAAGACCGAGTACACAGGGTGGTTACAGTTTTCAATGCAAGAATCCACCATTTTCGACTGGTCATTGGTAAACTCGGACTGCAGAATGCCGCCAGTTGACTTTGTCCTCCATTGTACTGAAATCTAATTTTCGATATAACCGAATTACAGTGTGGATACCAGGTTTACTTGCACCAAGCCTCCTGAAGATTTATTGATGTTGTTTTCGCTTGAGAAAACTGACAATGACCCAGGGTAGTGTCATCAAACACTTTTCGTGAAACTGTGTTGGGTTCCAGTTAGCAATTGGGGTATTAGTAACCTAGGAATCAGGTTCGAAGCCGACTCAATTTCCATTTCAATATCGTTGGAACTAAGTTCGAAACTTTAAGGTGGAAACTTTTAGGTTTGGCATCGAACGAAAACGACAATAATTTATTTTATTGCTATAACGCGCTCTTGTTTTTATTTTAATTAGTAATTTATGATATTGTTTTTTTTTTATGATTGGTCGAATTGGCACAGCTAAAAAAATATGATAAAGATCTACTTTTTGTGTTCATTGTTTTTCAAAACATAATATAACCCTAATGATAAAGTCTAATTATATTCACATATTTGGTACTTTTCTGTTATCCTGGCGTTTGTATCAAGCCAGGAATCAATATCCAGGGAACAAATTTTTTTTTTGGTTCCAGATTATTAGCGCCTTGTTCTCAATAACAAGTAATAAAAATGTGCCCAACCCGTTTTGCTTTGATGCGTATTTGGCCTAAATCTTGCGCAGTCGGAAGCGGCGGCTTCTCGCAAGTAAACCTGTAATCCACCGCTTTACTCGGTCTACTCAAAGCTAGTTGCTATGTTAGTTGATTCGGAATACCCGTTGCAAAGTCGCAACATTATCTATCAAAATCATAAATTTCATTGCGTGGACAAAGTTGCGAGGTGACATAGTCCGAGTTGTCATATGACCAATAGAAAATGGTGGCTTCTTGCACACAAATCTGCATGTGCCTCGTTCGACCGGCTACCGGAAGTAAGAAACATCTACATTCTACCATGGTACATTAGTTAGCAACCAACGAAAGTAAGATTTGGGAAGTACACGTGTCAAGTTAGGCATATTTTTTCCTGCGTCTGGATAGCGGAAAAGTACCTTTTTTAAAATATCCTACTGCGTGGTAGATTAAAGTCACTCCTAATGATACGCGATTGAATGATCTCTGGAAGCCAATAATAGCATTGTTAGCACCATAGTTGATACGCCGTAGAGGAAATCGAAGAAATATACTGTTGTGAAGAGCACGTTGATATTAATTTTGCAGAGCAAAGTGAGACACTCAATCTCAATCTGCTAATAATAAAAATTTTTGTCAAACTTGCAGTGTATGGAGCCCGATTAGTAACCCACGATTGATAGATTTTCCCACAGTAAACGCCGAAAAGCGAAGCGAATGAATCTGCATTGTGTCGATTCGATTTTATCAGCACCGTTTAGGTAGTGAGGATTCCGAACGACTGAGCGGCACGCAAGGGTTAAACGAATAAATGAACAGAAGCGAGATTTTAAGCAGTATTCGCATGTAAAATGTTTAGTCATCCTCATTACAAATCCTAAATTGCGATAAGTTACAAAACAATATATCTAGCTGATGTGTTGCTTCAAGATTTCAATTCTATATTATGGGAGTGCAATTTTTTGCACAGTTTCAGGTTGTTAATAATAAAAAAAGATTCTATACTGCAAACAGACAAGAATCATATTAACTAGATTATACCCTGCTCAAAACACGAATCAAAATAATATTCTATTATTCTTTTCTGTTAACAATAGGATCAAGTAGTCACAGCTAATGTATGTCACAATGAAACGTCGAGCACCGAACTTATGGTGAATGGTATGGTATCAACTCCTTCAATGAGACCCAACAAAAGTACATGTACAGCAGATGACCAGCTTGCAGAATCTTCAAAAAAATCTGTGTTGTGTGAAACACCGAAAACTACCAGATCTGGTTTAAAACGGTTACGCTTATCTTTGAGTAATGACTGGAAAAACAAAATCATAAACAAAAAAGAGCTAGGCCTCAAACGTCGAAAACTGTCAAATCGAAACGAAATATTTCCAATACCTGAAAAAACTATAACCCAGGATTTGGTCAAATGTAATGAATCAACTAACACTGGAATTGAGGCATGTCCCACAACAGTAAGGCAAGACAAAATAATGGAACTTAAGAAAAATATTAGTATGTGGAGAGAAGGTTTTATACAAGCTTTGAACGATCTCCAAAAAAGACTCAATACAAGCGATACACTAACGATGACATCTCTCTTGAAGTCATTACATATACCCGATCATGAGATTAATTACGACGTTTCTAGCCAAGTATTTCTAGATCCAGACTAAAATATCGAAAAACTTCCTATTACTATTGAATAGTAAATAAAGTAGGAGTTTTCTCATCGATTGAAAATTGTTGCAGTACATGTTTTACTTTTCGCACTAATGTATTTCCGAAAATTTCATTTTCCTCTTTATTAAATCTTATGCATTTCAATATTTGTGAGGTCGAATCGGTTTCTCTGGATCGAACAGCTTCGGATCCTCAAGAAATTCAACAGCTTTATGATACGTTGGCATGAAACCTGCATTTTGTGCTTTGATAATTTCTCTTTCTACTTGATATTGTCGCACTTTACATAAGCCAGTAATATGTTTGCCGTATATTCTCCCAGTATATGAGCTTTGAAATTGAGAAAGTAATTGTACATTCTTATAGTCGGGCGTAATATTGTGTTTACATAAAATGCATTGAACTCGTTCTTTAGCAAAAGGATTTTCTAATTCAATAGGACTGTCAGAATCAGTTACGGAAGAATTGTGTTTTTGTCTATAAACGTTAGCTCCGAAAGAAACTCGGCTACTTATATAACCTAGAACCGGTAGATTGAATTTAATTTATTATGTCCTCTATAGTTGCAGTTTTGCTTACCATTTTTTGTGATAAATATATTGATTTTTGATATTGCTTGTAGCATCTTATTTTAAGGTTTGTTTCACGGATCAGTCAAAACGTAAGTGTATCACTTAATTTATTTAGTAATAAGACAACACCAGAGATGCCAGGTAAAAATTTCAAAAATCTTCAGGCAGGGTTGCAAACGTCTGTAAATGCGAAAAAAACATCTGCAGTTAGCAAGTATGTCCCACTTGTACGCAGCGGGCAGCTTTCCCCCCAGACGGCTGGCTATGTCTGCCAGCCATTTTCGGCGGATTTCTGCCAGAATCCCGGTAAAAGTCTGGCAACAATGCAACAACCGTTTCCGGCAGAGAATTTCACCTAGCGGTTATTAACGGTTCTTTTCTGTCGGATTCTTGCCTTTCAAGACTGGAAGAACCGTTATGAATCGGTTCTACATTTTAAGCGTCTTGGTTTTATTTTTTCAATAAAATATACATATGAAAGGCAATAAGTTATTGCCCTTAATATATACAAATCATGGAAAATGTTATTGCCAATAACATTACTTTCTTTTAGGCGAGATGGACCGTGATCGGTCTTAGCCGTCCCCAGGACAACACAAAAAAACATTACTTTCTCACTACCAAACATACCCATATTTCAATCTCATTTACCTCGTTTCAAGATTCCTTTTTTGTACGTACATGCGGGACTGACGAATATCAAATAGAGTCTAATAAAAAAAATGAAAAAAGAAAGAGGAGGGGAATAAACAAGACACGTACGGCGAGATAATGACGCAATTTCGCCTGGACAATTTTGACAGAAGCCGGAATGCAGCCAGCCTTCTGACGGTTGTCAGAATTTCTCACATGCGGGGTTTTGCTGGCAGTAATTTCTCTTTAAAATATGATTGGCATATTGTCGCAAAACTGAAATGTAGAGGCGCTGCTTGTTCAGAGATGATACTTTCAGCAAGAGCTTATTCAGATTAGAGCATTAAACTTGGTTCGATTCAAATTAGAGCATTAAACTTGGTTTTCTGATTAGAGCATTAAACTTGGTTTATTCAGATTAGAGCATTAAACTTGGTTTGATACCATTTTTCAAATGGCTGGAAATAAAAATAAAGTACAGTTTCGCAATGACTGAGCGGAAACATATATTGGAGAAGCCAAATGAATGAAAAACTAACAGAGAAGATGATTTTTTGAAAAAAGATACGCTCAGAGACAGGACTCGAACCTGCGTTCTTATGCATTCCGTGCATACGCGCTACCATTTCGCCACTCTAAATCTTGTTTTAGTCACTCTAAAATGCCAGTCAGACACAATAGCGCGTACATCGAACATGGTCTACGTCCTGGCCGTCACCCGACCGATACCTTATAGCCAAACATCTTCTCTGTCCATCAAACACTAGTCTTCTCGCTTTATACCTATTTCTCCGATCAAGCATTGAGTAGGAAAGTGTATTTATAATCGCTTGTCACCTTCTTTAATGGTGCCAGTCGCTGGCTGGACATCGTCAGAGACAGACCCCTATGAAGGTAGTATTGATTGTCTGCCCTTTCCTACCAAATAACGGTTCTGCAGTGGTTGAAAATCATTGTCAGAATAACCTTTTCAAACAGTTTAGAAACTGCACTAAGCGATGATGCCACGGAAATTGTTCACGTCTTTTTTTGTCACCTTTCTTATACACTGGGAACATGAAAGAAGATTTCCATAAGTTGGAAAAAACTTCTTTAGAGAGTGACATCCGAAATAGTCGACAAAGGGGAGCAATTGCACCAGTCGAGCAATTTTTCAGTATAACTGCCGGTAAGCCGTCAGGGCCACATTATTAGTACATTTACATAAACTTAACAGCATTAAGCTCTGATCCACAAAGGCAGGCTACCAATAATAACAGATAGATGGCTTATAGATGCATGTTTACAATTTTAATTGAACAAGCAAAGAATATGCAGGTGATGTAACAATATTTAATTATTTTTCGTTTATATCAAGAGATATAATGCTAGGTCAGGAGATTTCTGGTAAAATAATGCTAAATCCGTGGATTTCATATGATTCATCTGTAGATCCGTACAAAAGACAGAAATCCGTAGATCTACGGATAAATCCGTAGGGTTGACATCACTGCCAAGAGGTTTCAAACCCCCAAATGACTATTAGGGCATATTCAGGAGTGTTCTAGTTCTAGATGCATAATTTATGTCAGTTTTAAAATTTAAATCTAGAAATTATAACAAAATAAACTGGTAGTCCCAGCAGCGTTTTATCTGTGTTTCAAATATAGAAAAAATAGAACGGCAATGTATACCAGTTTTAAATTTGACAGTAGAACTGGTCGAATAAATAAAACTAAAACGGATTGCTGGGGATACGTTTGTTTCAGTTTCATTTACATTATAGACCACCCATATGAAGCTTGCAGCTGCTGAATTTGCTCTTATCTGTTAGTGGCCAGCAGTTTGACGCGGCAACTTTTGAAGACGGCTGGAGGAATATAAGGTCCGCCGTGTGTAGCACTGCTGCAACCATGCTAGGTACGAGGTTATCGAATCGAGGAAATAACTGATTTGACGGCAAATGTCAGCAGTTGGTCGAAGAGAAGAACGCAGCAAGGGCGAGGATGCTGCGACATCGCACGAGAGCGAACCGGTCACGTAGAGGCTAAACGCCACAGGCCGAAATGTGCAGAGATACCAGTGGTAATCTTCTCACGAACGAACGTGAGGTGATCGACAGGTGGAGGCAGTGCTATGGCGAGCATCTGAATGGCGAAGCACAAGATACAGAGAACGATACAGGAATCAATCAGAGTGCAGTGAGGAGATCGGCAAGCTGAGGAACAACAAAGCCGCGGGCAATAACCAGTTACCAGGCGAGCTGCTCAAACATGAAGGAGAGGCACTGGCTAGAGCGCTGCACTGGATGATTTCTAAGATTTGGGAGGATGAGATTCTAACACAGAAATGGATGGAAGGAGTGGTATGTCCCGTCTACAAAAAGGGCGATAAGCTAGATTGTTGCAATTACCGCGTAATCACATTGCTGAACGCCGCCTACAAGGTACTCTTTTGCCGTCGTCTATCACCAATAGCTAAGGAATTCGTAGGGCCGTACCAAGCGGGATTTACTGGAGCCCGCGCCACTACGGATCACATATTCGCGATATGACAAGTACTCCAGAAGTGTCGTGAATACAACGTACCCACGCATCACCTATTCATTGACTTCAAAGCGGCATGCAACACAGTCGATCGAGAACAGTTATGACAGATCATGCACGAATACGGCTTTCCGGATAAACTGACGCGATTGGTCAAAGCAACGATGCATAGAGTGATGTGTTACGTTCCAGTATCTGGGACGACGCTCTCGAGTCCTTTCGAATCTCGGAGTGGGCTACGGCAAGGTGATGGTCTGTCTTGTATCTTGTTCAATATTGCTTTGGAAGGTGTGATTCGAAGAGCGAGGATCGACACGAGTGGCACCATCTTCCGAAAGTCCGTACAACTTTTTGAGTGGCGATATTGATATTGTGACACGTAACCTTGAGAAGATGACGGAAACCTACATCGGACTGAAAGCTGAATCTAGGCGTATCGGACTGGCTATAAACACAGACTAACAGACAGGACACTCAAATTAGATTCTTCAACCATATAAACGGTCATTTCGAATATTCCTTTTTTTGGGACAGTACTCACATGTGTCATGATGGCACCACGTTACCCTATCAAAAACATTCTGCCTGTCATCTAGACTGTGTTTTTTTTTTCATTTACCAACCGAGTTGCCATTCATACAGAATTACCTGTAATGTATTGATTTGTATACCTCCATGCGAATTTCATGCAGGATACAGATTAATTACATATTGCCAAAACTATATACAGAATTGTGCCTACTTCTCATCCTACAACGCAATACAAAATCGAACCCGTTTTGTTACAATAATTACTTGCTTCTGGTCTGCCGTCACTTAATTTCGGGTGAAAATTACCAACACAATCAAAAATAGTCTAGATGAACAACGTTGAGTAAAATAAATGTTTACCTTCCAAGATCGCTAAAAAAGTTAAATATATTATCAACGTAATCCAAAAATTTATTGTGACGATTCATTTTCAAATATTTCGATGAAATCAGGCAACCCTGCAAGCAGCTGATCGGTGTTGACAAACGAGGGGAAACCAACTAGTAAAAAAAACTTTTACGTAACACAAGAGGTGTACAGATAGTAAATAATTCGCGCAGTACAATAAAGGTGGAACTAGTGCATAACGAAAAATTATTTTTATTAGAATTTACTCATACTGTCATGTCTGTTAGTCTGTGCTATAAATGCGTCAAAATCAAAATACATAAGAAAAAGAAACATTACGCCTCCCACCACGCATATTGATAGACGGTGACGATATCGAGGTGGTTCGATACGAGTTCGTGTATTTGGACTCACTTTGGACTAAAAAAAGCCTTCGATCGAGAAAAGTACGCCACCGCACGAAATTGACCATCTACAAAACGCTCATTAGGCCGGTTGTTCTCTATAGCCACAAGAACTGGAATATGTTGGCAGAGGATCAATGCGCCCTCAGTGACTACTACAGGACCATCTATGGCGGAGTGCAGATGGAAGACGGAACGTGGAGACGGCGTATGAATCACGAATTTCAACAGCTGCTAGGAGAACCACCCATCGTGCGGACAGCTAAAATTGAATCTCTACGATGGACTGGGCATCATAAGCACAGACTAACAGACAGGACACTCAAATTAGATTCTTCGATCATTTTAACGGTCATTTCGAATATTTCTTTATTTGGGACAGTACTCACATGTGTCATGATGGCGCCACGTTACCCTATCAAAAACATCCTGTCTGTCATCTAGACTGTGTTTATTTTTTTCATTTACCAACAGAGTTGCCATTCATACAGAATTACCTGTAATGTATTGATTTGTATACGTCCATGCGAATTTCATGCAGGATACAGATTTAATACATATTGCCAAAACTATATACATAATTGTGCCTACTTCTCATTCTCCAACGTAATACAAAACCCGAACCCGTTTTGTTACAATATTTACTTGCTTCTGGTCTGCCGCCACTTAGTTTCGGGTGAAAACTACCAACACAATAAAAAATAGTCTAGATGAACAACGTTGAGTCAAATTAATGGTTACCTTCCAACATTGCGAAAAAGTTAAATATATTATCAATGTAATCCAATAATTTATTGTGACGATTCATTTTCAAATATTTTGATGAAATCAGGCATCCCTGCAAGCAGCTGATCGGTGTTGACGAACAAGGGGAAACCAACAAGTAAAAAAACTTTTACATAACACAAGGGGTGTACAGATAGTAAATAGTTCGCGCAGTACAATATAGGTAGAACTAGTGCATCACGAAAAATTATTTTTATAAGAATTTACTCATACTGTTAGGTGTGTGTGTGTGTGTGTGTGTGTGTGTGTGTGTGTGTGTGTGTGTGTGTGTGTGTGTGTAAGTGTGTGTGTGTGTGTGTGTGTGTATGTGTGTGTGCATTGCCATCAATTGGTTTCGTAATTTTCAGCACGTCAGAATAGACATAGCACTTTTAATGTAAAGCAAGTGCGTTGTAAATAGCATTGCCTTTACGTCTGCTTAGCGGATTGTGTTGATCCGCAAGGTAGCATTAGTGGCACAGACTAACAGACAGGACACTCAAATTAGATTCTTCAATCATTTTAACGGTCATTTCGAATATTCCTTTAGTTGGGACAGAACACGCATATGTCGTGATGTCGCTACGTTATAGTATGTTCACATTAGCGCTGATATCAAGTGATATACGGATATACTTGATATCCGATGATATCATGTGCGATATCACTTGATATCCCATACAATTTGATGTTAACGCGTATTATCATTTTGGCATGATATCCGGGATATCATGTACGATATCATGTCGAGTTGTCAAAAATCGCAACTAGCAACACGGATAATGGCATTGAACGCACTCATTTATGAACGTCACTTCGAGAGTGACAATAAACAATAATTATAATTTCGAATTTTTCAACGAATACTGGCGTTCGGAGACCATAAAATGCAAAACTTCAACTATTGATTTAATTTTAATAGAGAAAAGTAATATTATTGATCTTATTTCTAATGAGAGCATTCAATATGACAACTTGATTGTCAAACGATATCATTTCGATCATATGTGAACACTTCCACGTGATATGCGTATTATCTCGGTATATCAAGTGATATAAGCGCTAATGTGAACATGGTATTACCCTATCCATCCATGGCATCCAGGTGCAGATATTGCCTCAAAATTCATAAATTTTCAAAAAGGTGAAACAATAAACCCTTACAAAGGAACAAGAAGTATTCAAAACAACACTACTCCGGTCTTAGGAAGTAATGACATCAAAGCATCAGAAGGCCTTCCAACAACACCTGACGACCTACTACGAATCTTCATCGAAGTGCATCAGGAATATGGAATGAAACCTAAGGAAGCGCTGACCGACCTGGACTCTTATGGGAAATTTTTGACAAGTGAACACAGACTAACAGACAGGACACTCAAATTAGATTCTTCAATCATTTTAACGGTCATTTCGAATATTACTTAATTTGGAACAGTACTCACATGTGTCATGATGGCGCCACGTTACCCTATCAAAAACATCCTGTCTGTTATCTATACTGTGTTTATTTTTTTCATTTACTAACAGAGTTGCCATTCATGCAGAATTACCTGTAATGTATTGATTTGTATACGTCCATGCGAATTTCATGCAGAATACAGATTTAATACATATTGCCAAAACTATATACAGAATTATGCCTACTTCTCATCCTCCAACGCAATACAAAATCGAACCCGTTTTGTTACAATATTCACTTGCTTCTGGTCTGCCGCCACTTAATTTCGGGTGAAAACTACCAACACAATAAAAAATAGTATAGATGAACAACGTTGAGTCAAATAAATGGTTACCTTCCAACATCGTGAAAAAGTTAAATATATTATCAACGTAATCCAATGATTTATTGTGACGATTCATTTTCAAAAAATTTGATGAAATCAGGCATCCCTGCAAGCAGCTGATCGGTGTTGACAAACGAGGGGAAACCAACTAGTAAAAAAACTTTTACGTAACACAAGGGGTGTACCGATAGTAAATAGTTCGCGCAGTACAATATAGGTGGAACTAGTGCATCTCGAAAAATTATTTTCATAAGAATTTACTCATACTGTCATGTCTGTTAGTCTGTGCTTAGACTCCAAGCTCACATTTGTGGAACACTACAATAACATAATCAATAAAGCAAATAGCATGCTGGGCTTTATTAAACGCTTCAGTCATAACTTTCAGGACCCATACACAATTAAATTATTATCCAGTACATATGTCAGACCTATTTTGGAATATTGCAGCCTAGTATGGCATCAATATAATATTATTCACGAAGAACGCATCGAATCTATTCAAAAACAATTTCTTTTATATGCACTTCGTAAATTAAACTGGACAGCATTTCCTCTACCATCATATGAAGCACGCTGCATGCTCATCAATATTCAAACACTTAAAGAACGCCGCGACCTTGCAATGCTTTATTTTATCAGCGACATTATTTCTCAACGCATTCAATCACCTTCTTTATTATCGCAACTAAATTTTTATACACCTAGCCGTCAATTACGAACCAGGAAATTATTTCTGGAAAAAAAAACACTAGAACAAATTATGCAAAATATAGCCCAAGCAATCGTATAATGCGCCACTACAATCAATATTGCGAACATCTTGACCTTTGTATGTCCAAAAATGAAATGAAATTACAGCTTAGTCGTAGAAATAATGCGTAGTATCTAAGTAAACATTGTAAACCATTTATATGTAGTCTACATTTGCTTGACGAAATAAATAAATAAATAAAAACATCCTGTCTGTCATCTAGACTGTGTTTATTTTTTTCATTTACCAACAGAGTTGCTATTCATACCGAATTACCTGTAATGTATTGATTTGTATACGTCCATGCGAATTTCATGCAGGATACAGATTTAATACATATTGCCAAAACTATATACATAATTTTGCTACTTCTCATCCTCCAACGCAATACAAAATAGAACCCGTTTTGTTACAATATTTACTTATTTCTGGTCTACCGCCACTTAATTTCAAATGAAAATTACCAACACAATAAAAAATAATCTTGATGAGCAACGTTGAAAAAAATAAATGGTTACCTTCCAACATCGTTAAAAAGTAAAATATATAATCAACGTTATCCATTAGCGCCCTTACACGATCATTAAAAGTGCCATTACTAAGTAATGGCACTTCTGCTCAAACGCTCGTCATTACTGCATTACTGTACATCATTAATTTTTAGCATTACACGTTCATTATTAACGATGAGTATTTGTAACTACTCCAGCAACAACAATAGCAATATTTTTATTTTCGTTTAGCTGAAAATAAATTTGATTTGCCATTGAAACGTTAAGGTTAATGAAATATTAACAATTTAAATCTACGCTTTGTCATTTTTTCGCGTATAGCTCTAAAGATATTCAACACTTCCACAAAAAAAATAAGAAGAAATAATGTTGGTAATAATGGAAAATCCGGAATTCCATCATTACTCGTGTCATTACTCGTAGACCTTACACGATCATTAAAAGTGCCATTACTTTTTAGTAATGACACTTTTAATGATCGTCTAAGGGCCGCTAATCATTTATTGTAATGATTCATTTTCAAATATTATGATGAAATCAGGCATCTCTGCAAGCAGCTGATCGGCGTTGACAAACGAGGGGAAACCTATTAGTAAAAAAACTTTCACATAACACAAGGGGTGTACCGATAGTAAATAGTTCGCGCAGTACAATATAGGTGGAACTAGTGCATCACGAAAAATTATTTTTATAAGAATTTACTCATACTGTCATGTCTGTTAGGCTGTGTTAGTAGTTTAACTTAATCTGAAAATGCACTGTTGAGCTGAATGCGAAACGCAAATAATTTTTTATTGTTGCAATTTTCGTGAAATATTTTTGAGAAAAAAAATGCAAAATAATGCAAATGTTTACGCATATTTTTTTATAAGTGGTCACAGTGGCAGCAGTCCCTTGCTTCAGTTCTACAGTGGACCCCGAATAAGATTTGCTTCTATGAGCCTCTATAAATCGACACATGCGTTCCTAGGCTATGGTGCCCGCTTTGTGCTTGTGCTGATTCAAACAGATTTTATAAAATTGTTGTTATAATGTGTATTCATGTTTGTGTCTTATGGATTTAATTGTAGTTTTTTATGTAATGTATATTGTAAATACACACATGGAAACATATACACATACCACATACATACATAGACATATGCATACATATACACATTTACACACTTGTATTCCACAAGCAAGCATCGTAATATTGGGCCGTATGAATAAAATGTAGTAAAGTCTATTGTTTGTAGTATCTTCTCAAAAACATAGTCCACAGAGTAAAACACGTTTGGTTTGGTTTTAATTTTCTACTTCACTTTATCAGCAAACACACGAGTAGCAACCTCTGGAGCTACCTACCGAAAAATTGTAGTAAATACTACATGTTCGAACGTTGTTGTGTAGTAAAGTCTCTGCTTTTGACAGGAACGTGATCCACATGTAGCATTTACTACCGAAATTCAAGCATGCTACGTTTTATTCATACGGCCTATTGAGTTACTATTTCTATGCTAATAGATTCTAACTAGGGTTAATGTACCAATAGTCATCTAATTAGTAGAGTCATCATGTTATCTAATCGATTACTCGACTTTCAATTAATAAATTGTGATAAAATCGGATAGTTTGCTTCGGTTATGTGAAGTAATACTGCAAAAAAGTAGTTAGAAAATTTTTCAATACTGCTGTTATAGCGAAACGAAAACTCGAAGCAAATGCTCCTAATTTCATCTTACTCTTGAAGTTAATCTATTGGTCGATCGTTAGTCCTGAGATGAAACGGTGGCCATTATTACCATTCTTGCATTCTCTTCCTCTTACACTACACTTCCAGATCATCTCACCCATCAGGCCCCACACGAAAACGACACAACCTCACAAAATAAACTGGATGAACATCGTTTGAGCTATCAGTAGTTTCCTTATATGATCAGCCTTTTATATTTTGTTCCATCTCAATCCACAGTATTCCAAATCACCAATAAACGATGAACTTGATATACCGTTGTTGTCATCGTGTAAATGTTTGCGCACATTCGAACATTAGTTCAAAATTTTGATACCCATTTGTAACATTAGTATTGATTCAACAGGAACGACTATTTGTTACTTTCCATCGATGCTCATCGTTAAAAATGGTACTAACAACGCTTCTGTATACATATTTATCGCCTGTAATCATTTCAAATTTCAGGTAAATGGAATCGTTTAATTTTAGTGGAAAATTAAATCCGACATAATTTGTGTCTAGTACGGCCTTTATTGTAAAATTAAATTTAAATAGCCTTTAAGGCATTACATACACACATAACTGAAATTATATAACTATGCTAGCCACTAGTTTCCAGATATCAGAATCGATGATTAATTGTGGTGTTCTTGTACTGGAATGTGTTGCGGATATGCGACTGCTTTTCCATTCAAGGTCAACTAGTGTTTGATTTTATCAGTGCAACAAAACCTGAATAACTTATCCACAATTGTAGAACTAGTCGCATAGCATCATGTTTCGTTTGTTAGTCGCATAAGAAATTAAATTAAGAGGAATGATCATTAACGTAGCTGTATAAAATTGTTAAGGAATTTTTGTTCATAGTTATATATTCGATTGTCATTAGGCTGAATTTAAATAAAAAGTTAACAATTCTTCTGCATTATTAGTTAGAAGTATAAAAATTCGTTTGGATATTACTTATTTCTTCATCGGCCGTCAGATGAATAGGACTAACAAAGCTTTTACCATCTACCGATGCTTTTAACCCCTCTCCAGCGTAAGATAACAAAGGCGAGATTTCGCATTCAACCCCATCAACGAAGCCGCCAGCTGCTTCGATATATTTTTTGTGCAACTTGTAAATATCAGTCCGTGCAGTAGACGCACAATCCTTCCCAACAATATCTGCATTTTTCAGTGCACTGAACTCTTCATCTCTTGGTACTTCTACTGTCACGAAGTGTTCTGCGAACTCAAATACGTCAAACACGAATTTTTCAATCTTTATACCATTTGGGCTTTTCGGTGTACATCGATTTCCATGTGTATCTACAAATGGAATCTTTTTTTTAGCTACGTGTAATTTCAGTTGTTTTTCGAATGTTTCGCCAATCTTGCGCAAAAATGCAGCCGTAAAGAAATGATTGCAAATGTTACCCGCGTTGAAAACCAGTCGTCCATCTGGTTTACGAAGATTAGCTGTTGCTGGTGTGATTTCACTGTACTCAACAACCTGATATTTTCCGTCGACCTGACAAACAACACCAACAGCTTCGTTTGGATGAGCTTTTTCTACTACTTTAGCAGCACAGTCAGCTTTCTGACTGACGCAGTACCCAATAAAGACCGGATCAGCTACTTTTATAAGTATGTTATCAACGCTATGAGTATGTAAGAAGAGCACTCCTCGTCTGTTCATATCATCTAGAATGCCACGATCCCGCAAGGCTCGGTACAGACCTCCATTGCCATCAGGGGCCTTTGCAATGCGATATTTTTCATCTAGTATAATTCTTCCTTCAAAGTCATAACATGGAAGACTTCCTTGTTCAAACATAAGTATGTCGTCAGCATGCAAACCAAAATAGTTGTTCTGTTCGAAATATTTCTTGGTTGGTTCCATTGTATGTTCGCTGGTCATAATGTACCAGGTAATACGACCATTGTTTCCTGTTAATTCCATTGCTAATCGTTGCAATTTCAGAATTCTTTGAGCTTGCACACAGAATAAAGATTTATTTGAAGGTAACCCAATATTGAACATTCCTTTCGGGTGAGCAAATCCCAATCGTGTACCTTGTCCACCTGCCATCAAAAGGACACCTACTTTGCCGAGTGAAATCTGTTGCAGCCCTTCACATTTGTATAGTTCCAGTTGTTCAATATTCTCTCTAGATGTTGATAGAAATTTATCTTCACATACTGGATCCATTTTATCATCCAACTTCGCCTCATCCTCTTTAAGTGACGATGTGGCACGTTCGAAAAAAAGATTCACTTCATCTAAATTCAGTTCTTCTATATCTTCGACCAATATACGTTTTTCATTCGCGTTTAGCTCATCCCAGTATTTTAGCAAATGATCCTGATTGTACTTAGTCAGGTTTTCTTTTAGTACGTGTAAATTGGTCATTATTTTCAGTGAACCAAACACTAGACAGCAATATCACAAAAGATTTGCACTGTTCGTTATAGTTTAGCCAACGTTTTTGAACTTCCTACTTGTGGGAAGTGAAAGTAAAGACTGACCAGAAAGATTGAAATCATTCAATCGCTCGATTTTGTATACGTTGCACAACAACAACACTTTGCGTGGACGCGATACTACTATCACTGTTTTTATGATTGTTTGTATTGCTATCAATACATTCTGACAGTTTCAGTCACAGTTATTGGCATTCTAAAGACAGTTCGACAAGTAGGTAGCGCTGTAGTTTAAACGATCCCACATTATCAGATCCGAATGAATTCCGATTCGGCGAGAGATTTTTATTTGGAATTCTATGTGACAATTATAATGAATTCCGAATAAATTCCAACTTCAGTGCAACAACCGATTCCGAATAAATTTCGCCTCCAACCGGTTGGATCAGAAATCTATCGGAATTAATTGAGATGATGCGGACTGAATTGTCGTTTCGTTTTCTTCCCAAGTAGCACTGGTAACTTCTTTATAAAAATTAAAATAAAAAAAAACGATGCGTAGTGGTCGCACAATAGATACAGAGAAACGAGTCAGCTCATGGGTTTAAAAAAAAAGTTAAATATATGTTACGAATTTACAGCTCGTCACACTAAGTTACTATTATCTTACACAGTGGTAAATGTAAGTTCAAGGTTACAAGGTAACAGATATAAAATATATCGAATCAAAGTAGTATTTTAAGATCATAGCAATAGTATGCAGCTGAAGTTTACCGTTCTTGAAGTTGAAATTAGTGTCCGGTATTATTTTTAAAGTGAATGCAATAACAGAATGTGGAAGAAAATCAAACGTGATGGACATTTAAAAAAATGAACTACTAGAGAGCGTGAAAAGAAAAAATATACCTTATTCCGAAGGTGATTCGGTTGAATGCATTCCGAAATTGCTTCCAAAAGAGCCAACAAACATGAATCAGTTGCAGTATTTAAGGAAACTGGATTACATTCCACATCATCAAAATGCAAACGGGCCATCTGATTATAAAACGAAAATAATGGATTCAAATTAAGAAACAAATATCTTTTTAAATAAAGATTTAAGAGAATGGGCAATTCAGTTTCAAATTAGGCACTCAGCTTTGAACACTTTGCTCGTTTTTTTGAAAAGCCACATTCCTGATATTAAACTACACAAAGATGCAAGAACTTTGGTAGGTACCCCTCGGAATATCCACATTTAATAAAATCAGGCCCTTGGAGGCGAATACTGGCACTACGGATTATATCAAATTCTCGAAAATACACTGTCCACATATACAGAGTTACCAAATAAATTGTCACTGAACGTTAACATCGATGGTTTACCAACGTTTAAAAGTTCGACGACATCGTTTTGGCCGATATTTGTAAATGTACATGAGATTCGAAGCACAATGCCTCCTGCAATAGTAGGCATTTTTTGTGGATCATGTAATTTGATAATTATACTGATCATATCTCATTTCTAATTATTGTTTTCCTTACAGCAAAACCCAAAAATATAAATACTTTTTTAACACCGTTTGTGTATGAGCTGAACAAAATACTTGAAAATGGGATTATAATCAACCAACAAATAATAGACATAAAACTGCGATGCTTTATCTGTGACACTCCAGCGCGTTCCATGCTTCGAGGCTCGTGTAAAATAAATAAATTAAAAGCAATCACCCTCATTCTTGTTTACGGCCGTATGCGATACGTTCGAAAGTATATCAAATTCGTATTCCCGTTTACGTTCGAATCAATCTCTATTTTAAACATCGCACATGCATAAAAACAACGCCCATCCAACTTTAAACTGTCAATTCTGATACAGATTTTAGTTGTAATTAAAAATCTTTGCTATAATTTGTTATTTGACTTATTTTTTTCGCTGACTTTGTATCATCATGCTTGCTTACGTCCGTATCGACCATACGACGAACACATGCTTTTGAACGAATGCGAACAAGCCATTCTTGTTTTCACTCGAACGTGTACGTACGCGACTCCTGTGCAAAAGAAGGATCGGCAGCATGTTTGCCCATGGCGTATTTTCCAGTACCTTATGGATGTAAAATTTTATGCGTAAAAACTTGGAACCGCGCATATATTCGAAGGCTCGCCAGAAAAAAATAGCATTTTACTATACTGCTATGCTTTCTAAATGTTTTCTGCAATATACAAATTTATGATTTGATTGCAAATCACCTTTAGACTCGAAAATAAATTTGTTAGAAATCGGTTAAACTTTTTTCAATGTGTTCGAACGATTGATTCGCAACATAAAACTGACGAATCGAAACCATGTCATTTCGTCTATTCGTCCGTAAACGAGAATGGGACTTTAAGTTCGTACGAATGATGTTCGAATACACGTATCGTTTGAGGTTAAACTGCCATACATTTTAGCGATTCGCATATGGTTATCACAAGAATTGGACTGATTTCATCAAGGCTTAGCATTTACTGATATTAGTTTACTGATATTTGAATTTTTTGTGGCAAACGAATCGCGTTCAAATTCATTCGAATGAAAACAAGAATGAGGGTGAATATATAATAACGTTTAATGTTTCTAGGTGTCATTGTTCGGCTACAATTCATGCCTGATGTGTATAACCGACGACACGACCTGCCACTCGTCTATCAAAACTGTATCGTAAATTTAACTACCCCTCAGTAACTGGATATGTCAAATCGAAAACGCTACACGCTCGTTCAATGTTACTCTAAAGTGAGTACAATTTCACTCACTTTCGTTAAAAGTGGAACTACTCTATAGTGAGCAAGGCATGTTTACTCACTTTTGAGTAAATATGGTATTTGTCAAATTCTGAGTAACATTTACAAATGGTAAAATTAGCTCGAGTGAGTAAATATTACTTAATAGTATTCGAATTGAGTAAGGGATTAAAATAAGGAATTCTTTGCTTTAAACAAATACTGACTTACTTCTATTAAACGAATGAAGGAAGCCGCTACCTGTTCATCGGTCATTGGAAAGGATCCGTCTGTCTTCCTCCGTTCCGCCTCCGACAAAGGAAAAAGTTCCGCCTCCGACAAAGGGAAAAGTTCAGTGAACGTAAATTTTCACACAACGTTTTCAAAGCTCTGTGAGTTAAACTTGTCAATTTAGAAACTGAGTCTAAGTTACTCATTCTTCTAAATCAATATTACTCACTTTTTGACATTTGAACTAAATAAGCAAAAGTGAGTACAAATTACTCACTTGAGAGTAACATTGAATGAGCGTGTAGTGTATTTTTTTAAACTGGCAGCACAAGTTGATATATTTATTGATTTTGAATAACAGTCACCATAACCTTGGTTACTGCATATCGAAGGCAAGATGAATGTAAACAAAATAAATTTCAGATCGGTTATTATATTACGGAACATTTTAATTTACATAACTCGAGCGGAATGTAAAAATTGAGGAGTATGAGTTATGTCTTTTATAAAGCCAAGTTCAAAATTCAGGTCTTGACTTGAAACCGTTGTGTGAGAAGAAAGACATGGAAATGAGCGACAGCGAGCTGAGCGAGGCTAGTGCTCTGTGGTACCTGCATAATGTACGGTAAAATGATTTCTTTGTGGAATTCCACTAGTAATCCTCGAATAGTGGCCAACAAGGTGAAATACTGTTTCCACTGCTGCGCAATCAACCGACACAAAACAATTTTGACACCGGCATATTACACCGGATCCTACTGCCCAGAAAAGCTAGCAGGTGAAGTGTACGAATGAATCGCTGGAAGCTAATCATTGTCCTCGTTCGTTGGTTTCATCCATAGTTTCGATTAAATTCCGAAAATCGATTTCATTGAAATGCATTTCTGCTTAATTTGGACAAAGTTTAACACTAATAGAACTATTCCACCGCTTTCAAAACATGTTTATTTGTTTTAGGGTTCCTTGGTAACTAGTCCATAGCAACTTAAACAGTGTTGCTCGAGAAGATTATTTTTATCATTTACAAGGGGTCGCTAGATTTGTGGTAACTGGTGGTGAATCGTTAGCGAACAGTTTTAATGCTGATTTTTCTTCGGAGAGCCTGGTCGTGTCGTCGGTATAACTGAAGGTGAATACTCCTACACATTCAAAACTATGACATTTCCCGACATCAAGGCAACCCTGAGAAATGATTCAGATTTTCGTTCTCGAGTATATGAAGGGCACCATAAATTTGATAGTATTTTAGAAACAGTCGTTGGATTGGATATGGTGGAAGATTTTCCTATTGGAAACTCATTACACTTGATCGATTTAGGAATTACTAAACGACTGTTGAACGGATGGAAATCTGGTACTCTCAACAATTACAACTCCAAATGGTCAGCGAAACAAACGGAAAATATTTCTACTTTTTTGAAAACTTGTAAATTGCCAAGAGAATTCAACACTCCAGTTAGAAGTTTGGATCATCTCTCTCGTTGGAAAGGCACTGAGTTAAGGACGTTTTTATTATATTTAAGCGTAGTTGTGTTGAAAAAGTCATTTAAATCTTACGAAATTGTTGACCACTTTTGAATTATTTCTTTGCAATTCAGATTTGTGTCAGACACGATCAAAACTCAAGCAATTATGAAGTTGCACATTTTTTGATCACTGACTTTCTCAACGGTGTTAAAATTTTAAACGGCGAGCAATTGGTTTGCAGTAATATGAATAACTTAACACATTTGATTGACGATGTGGAAAGATTTGGACCACTCGATACTTTCAATGCTTATCCATTTGAATCAAGGCTGTACACTTTGAAACGTTTGATGCGTAGTGGAAATTTACCGCTTTCACAGGTCTCTAAGAGAATTTGTGAAATACAGAATAACGCGTTTAATCGAAAACCAATATCTTACCAATCCAAACAAAAACCGATTCTCAAAGGAAAACTAAATTCAAATATGTCTGATATTTTTTCCATTTTACAATCAGAAACATGTCCAATAATGTATTCGTTCGTTAACTTTGGGAATTTCTGTATAGACACTCAGAAAACTGTCGACAAGTGGATTTTAACAACAGATATGAAGGTTGCATCTATCGATAATATTGTACATCTCAGCTTGTCAGATACTATTTGTTTCATTGGGCAGCCATTAGATGACCTCTCTAATTTATTCAAGGAACCTATCCTCTCATCATCATTGCAAATTTTCGGATCGAATTTAAAACATGCAGCGAAAATTTTAATCAAATCTGATGCAATGTTCTGTAAAATGGTTAAAATAGAATGTAAGTGTTGGAGACGTGACCATCCCTACAACTCAATAGTAATTGCTGGGCTCACTGGTGGCAGCCCGACTGTCACTCAGTTGATGCACCGACCAGCATCCGGTCTATGTGTCAGAATCAGAATGTGATATGTAGTTGAATAAGGAACACGCGTTTTTATCTCTAACTGTGCGTCTATTAATAAAGTCAGTTTTAATGTTTGGGTCGTGTTATATTCATTATCGGTCACCTCCGAACACACCCACAACAGTGGCGACGAGGATTTAAGTTAAATTGGCGATCAGAAGCTAATCTTTATCACCCACGAGGAAACGAGAAGCATGGCGGAATCTAACCTCAATCCGGAGCATCAGCAACCCGGAACCGGCTTACCTGGCGGTCCACAGCACCCGGGAATGCAGCAAAACCATCTGCGTCATTCAGCTCCATTTTTCAACGGTCCACCATCATCGCAACAATCAGCGAATAGCAGCTCATTTTCTACAGAAACCACCTACCAGCTCTTTCAGCAGCTTATGCAGCAGCAGCAGCTATTCATGCAGCAGCTATTCATGCAGCAGCAGCAACAACAGTTAATGCAGCAGCAGCAAGATTTCTTCCGGAGTGTCATATCATCGATCAATGTTCAGGTCTCTCCAAACCCTGAAATGATTCTCGACTCGCTGGCGAACAACATCAAAGAGTTTCGCTACGATGCGGACGGAAACATAACCTTCGCTGCATGGTATGGCAGATACGACGATTTGTTTGAGCAAGATGCCGCACGGTTGGACGATGAAGCGAAAGTCCGCTTGCTCATGCGGATACTAGGATCAGCAGAACACGAACGTTACGTGAGTTACATCTTGCCGAAATCGCCAAAAGATTACAAATTCAGCGATACAGTGGAAAAGCTGAAAACTCTTTTCGGTGCTGCTGAGTCTGTCATCAGTAAACGGTATCGGTGTCTACAGGTAACCAAACAACCGACCGATGATTATGTCACGTACGCTTGTCGAATCAACAAGACTTGTGTTGAATTCGAGCTGAGCAAGCTGTCCGAAGAGCAGTTTAAATGCTTAATGTTTGTTTGCGGACTAAAGTCAGAGGGAGACGGCGAAATACGAACGCGGCTGCTGGCGAAAATCGAAGAACGTGATGACGTCACACTAGAGCATCTTTCGGAAGATTGTCAGCGATTGTTGTGCCTGAAGCGGGACACGGAAATGATCGAGTCATCGGCATCAACGTCATCAGTGAATTTCATCAAGCGAAAATAGCAGTTTTCAAAACGTCAACATAAGCTACCAGTGGAGACAGCCGGACCAGACAAGAGCAAACAAATACCCTCTACACCCTGCTGGTACTGCGGGGGAATGCACTTCGTTCGAGACTGCACCCATCGGAGCCACAAATGCAAGGATTGCGGCAACATCGGACATCGCGAGGGATATTGTTCCTCTGCCAAGCGAAATTTCAAAACCAGCCGAAACAGAAAGCACCCAGGATCGTTAAAAACAAAAACCGTAAGTCTCCGTATAAATACCGTCGATCAAAAACGCCGTTTTGTTAAAATTGTACTGAACGGTGTGAAGGTGCGTCTACAGTTGGACACGGGGTCTGACGTTAGCATCGTATCGAAACGCTTGTGGGAGAAAATAGGTAAACCACCCACTGCACCAGTAAATGAGCTAGCCTCAACAGCATCAGGCGACCGATTGCAGTTTTTGTTAAAGTTCAGCTGTCTAGTGTCTTTCAACGGTGAACAACATCACTGTCAGTTTTACGTGGTCGAAAACCCGCTTTATCTTTTCGGAATCGATTTGATGGAAGCATTCGGTCTCTTTTCATTACCCATTAGCATGTACTGCAACAACGTCAGTGTTCCTGCTATCACTTTGCAGTCACTCAAAGCGGCATACCCGAGTGTATTTAGGAACGAGTTAGGGTTGTGCACGAAAACAAAAGTGAAATTGGAACGGAAACCAGATGCAACTCCAGTTTTTGGTCCGAAACGTCGAGTGGCTTATGCAGTACACAGCACGGTTGACAACGAACTTGACCGACTGGAACGAGCAAAAATCATCACACCGGTAGACTTTTCGGACTGCGCAGCACCCATCGTCGTTGTCAGAAAAACGAACGGGTCCAATCGCATTTGCGGAGATTACTCTACAGGTCTCAACAATGCACTGCAACCGCATCAGTACCCGTTACCGCTACCGGAGGAGATTTTCAACAAGTTGGCTAATTGTACTGTATTTAGCCGAATCGACCTGTCGGATGCGTTCCTGCAAGTAGAGGTTGACGAAAGTAGTCGTGATTTATTAACCATCAACACCCATCGTGGACTCTACCGGTACAATCGTCTGCCACCGGGAGTCAAAACAGCACCGGGAGCTTTCCAGCAACTTATCGATACAATGCTGGCAGGTCTTCCTCATACGTGTGATTATTTGGATGACGTCGTCGTTGGTGGTGTCACTACTGAGACACACTGGGAAAACCTTCGCGCAGTGTTTCAAAGAATCAGCGAGTTTGGATTTACCATCCGAGTGGAAAAGTGCATCTTCGCTCAGCCTCAAATCAAATATGTAGGTCATTTGCTTGACCGCAATGGCCTTCGCCCGGATCCAGCAAAAGTTCAAGCCATTAACGAAATGCCACCGCCCACTGATGTATCTGGTGTTCGGTCCTTCCTAGGAGCAATTAATTACTACGGAAAATTTGTTCCTCGTATGCGCTGTCTGCGGTATCCTCTTGATGAGCTGCTCAAAGCGGATGCGAAATTCAAGTGGACTGCAGAATGCCAGGCGGCATTCAACAAATTTGAGGAGTTGCTGAAATCTGACCTACTGTTGACACACTACAACCCTGCACTTGATATAGTGGTGTCGGCAGATGCGTCGTCTGTTGGTGTCGGTGCTACTTTGTCACACAAATTTCCGGACGGCACTCTCAAAGTTGTATACCACGCTTCCAGAGCATTGACAGCGGCAGAGAAAAACTACAGTCAGCCCGATCGTGAAGGACTTGCGATAATTTTTGCGGTGACCAAGTTTCATAAAATGCTGTTTGGTCGTCGCTTTCATCTTCAGACAGATCACGAGCCGTTGCTGAGAATCTTCGGTTCAAGGAAAGGGATTCCTGTTTACACATCGAACCGATTACAACGTTGGGCTCTTACGCTGTTGCTTTATGAGTTCACCATCGAGCACGTTCCGACAGCGAAATTCGGCAATGCTGACATACTTTCCCGTCTGATCAGCCAGCACGTCAGGCCTGAGGAAGATTACGTGATTGCTTCGGTCTCTCTGGAAAATGACTTAAGGTCAGTTACACAAAATGCACTAACTATTCTTCCTTTAAGTTTTAGGATCGTACAACAGTCTACACAGTCCGATCCTATTACCAAGGCAGTTTATCGTTACCTCCTTGATGGGTGGCCTAAGACCGTTACCGATGCAGAGCTCAAATGGTTTTATGCTCGACGTGAATCCCTTACCACGGTACAAGGCTGCATACTATTCGGCGATCGACTGGTTATACCATCGCCCCATCGCAAGCGTAGTCTTCATCAACTTCATCGTGGCCACCCTGGAATTCAGAGAATGAAGGCGATTGCCAGGTCTTATGTTTATGTACAACGTTCAGCTCGAGACTGGTAAGCTTATTCGGTCCCACGTTAACCAGCTTCGAGATCGTGCTGATTCAGAGAGTCGCAGAGTACCAGCATTGACAGATAGAACGAAACTTCCTCTCAGCATTCTACTCGATGCTTGGAACCTTCCGGCTCGTTGCACACCAGATCCATTAGCACATTCAACACTAGTAGCACCCATTCCAAGCTGCTCTAGTTCGAGCCAGTCGTCAGTACCAAATACCTTGTTGAGAAGGCCCACATTGTCATCAGAGTCTTCGTTGTCAGCATCGTCTTCGTCATCTTCGACAACGCCAAATTCAACATCAGAATTTCAGTCTGCTAATGAAGCCGACTCAGCTGTACAGGTTCCTCGCCGCTCTTCGCGTGTACGAAGAGCTCCGCAATGGTTCGATCCCTATCAGCTGTATTAGAAGGGGAGATGTTGGAGACGTGACCATCCCTACAACTCAATAGTAATTGCTGGGCTCACTGGTGGCAGCCCGACTGTCACTCAGTAGATGCACCGACCAGCATCCGGTCTATGTGTCAGAATCAGAATGTGATATGTAGTAGAATAAGGAACACGCGTTTTTATCTCTAACTGTGCGTCTATTAATAAAGTCAGTTTTAATGTTTGGGTCGTGTTATATTCATTATCGGTCACCTCCGAACACACCCACAACAGTAAGGACGTAGCATTACCATAGTCGGCTTTCTTTCCATTGATTCATACAATCCGTTAAAATATTTATGGTTTTTAATAAAAGCATCAAGGTATAAAACATATTCAAATTCGATTTTTTATTTATCTGATTACTGTATGAATCTCTCTCTTTCTTTTATTTTCAAATGCATTTATTACCCGCCTGTTTGAGTTATTTGAAATGTATGTTTCAAACGTTCTCAGTGATCAGTTGATTTAGTTCAATACTTTTTACAGTAGCCAGTTTTTGACAAAACTTGTTGCAATTCAAAATCACATTTCGCCACGCACACAGAAATTCACACGTTTGACTCATCACTATCACACTCGTTGCTCTGGGTTTGATTACAAGACAATGAGGGAGCAGCATCAACAGTATCTGCTGAAGAATCATCAAATTTAATGTCCTGTTTTTTGCATCTTTTTCTCGACGATGATGCACGACACTCACCACCTCCATTTCATAACGCTTCAACTCTAAGTTTTTATACCTCAACAAATTTTTGAACGAATTTTCACTTTGTTCGCGAGTACTTAAACAGTCTGCTGCGTGCAGAACTTGATTTATTAGCTAATGCTTTCAAATTCCGGAAAAGTTTCCTCTTGGTAACTAGTAGCAATATCACTAGAGTTCTTCGCCATCATAAATTTATTAAGGTCGGCCATGAAATCCATCGCTTTGATTAATAACTTTTCTTGAATGACTAAGCGATCATTTGTCTTGCATGACTGAGTTGTAAGTTGATATATTTTTCCTTCAATTGCATCTAAGCGGGCATTTATCTTGTATAGTTCTGTAACGATGATCGACTCATCCGGTACTGGAGAGTGAGAACGTGTTGAATTAACATCATTATTTCCTAGGTCAATTTCGTCTTGTTTGACAAAAGGCGACATCGATTGCATCTCGGCATTATTTACATCATCGGTTATTTGACAATAAAAACCATTATCAAGTTGTGCGTATTTCATTCCATCGCTTCCCATGATGAATGGAATAGTGAATTCTTGAGATTCCTGTAATATAAACAAAAAAATCAATGATGTTTAGCCGTCGTCTGCTGAATGCACATTTTCGAGATGTGTATACTGAATAATACACCATAGCGAAAAACGAATCTAACCGAATTTCGCGGCTGAGTTGTTGAACTTCAGAGCGAATCGATATTGATGCAGATTCATCATCATGAGCCATTGTCGTTTGTATATTATTGTTGTCGATATCTGCATTGTACACTGGAAGCAAATGGTTATTCATCTTAGCATTTGAGTTCGAAGCTTCCTTTTTTTATTTGTGCTCCGGTTAAAGTTCCCGATGGGTTGGATTGGTTTTTAACAGCATCAGACGCGCCGGATTACACTCGATGTAAAAAAATATTGTTTATCATACACAAACTTCTCATAACGATTCGGAATCCCTTGTAAAATTCATGTTTGAAGGTTTTGTATCAACAGTAGTCGTACAATACTGGGGGGTTGTAGGTAAACTCTAGATTTTAAACCACAAAATTAATCAAATTCTCACTATAATACCATTGCATGATAGAAGCCACTTACTAATTTATAGCTCTTCGAACAAAATTTAACTTGTTTTTGTCGTGAATACGACTTACTTTACTATGGGGCGCCTTTTCAAAATTAGCCATATGGAAGAATGGGCAGAACTTAATCGCGAATATCTCGACTTGTATTAATGGTAGCAACATAATTCTTTCACCATTTCATCAAAAATATGATCAGGAATTCAGGATAATATTTTGAACAGTGTGCGATAACCACAAACAACTCAAAAATTAAGTTTTCTTAAAATTTGAAAACAACGCGGAAAACTTTTTACTTTCGCTTGGGTTTTTCGCGCAAAGACGACGATTTTGAGATAGTCAGGCACATATCTTCAACTGAATGCGTATAAAAGGGGAACCGTGGTCGAAAATCGATCATTTCTTTTCGTGCGTTCGGTGGAAGCAGACGTCGTGGGAGTGGAATCATCAACCAGCAGCGACAGAGAATGCACCTTCTGCGTGGTTAATAAAAACCTCAAACGCTCAGGTCGCATTTCTCATTCGCTTGCTGGCCATCGAGGCGCGAGGACCAGCCAGCAGCAGCAGCGGGAGTTAACCAGCAGCGAGAGAGAATGCACCTTCTGCGTGGTTAATAAAAACCTCAAACGCTCAGGTCGCATCTCTCATTCGCTTGCTGGCCATCAAGGCGAGAGGACCAGCCAGCAGCAGCAGCGGGAGTTAACCAGCAGCGAGAGAGAATGCACCTTCTGCGTGGTTAATAAAAACCTCAAACGCTCAGGTCGCATCTCTCATTCGCTTGCTGGCCATCGAGGCGCGTGGACCAGCCAGCAGCAGCAGCGAGAGAGAATGCACCTTCTGCGTGGTTAATAAAAACCTCAAACGCTCAGGTCGCATCTCTCATTCGCTTGCTGGCCACCAAGGCGAGAACCAGCAGCGACTGAAACTGGATTCTGAGTCTGTTATTGGATCTAAATTTAGGTCTTGAACTCAGGGTCCAGTTCTCTATTCCAGACTTCTATTCGGTTCTTCTTAAAACCATAATAATACTCCTAAAGAATTATGCGGAATTTACTTTACTGTACCTCTATACAACCCATTTTTGTCGTGAATACGACTTACTTTACTATGGGGTGCCTTTTCAAAATTTACCCTCTGAGAGAGTGATAAGAATCAGAACGCGTTCTAAGGAAGAGAACGAAATATCTGCTGCTGTACAACAAATCGTCCGGGAAAAATGTTCCGAAAAGTGGTGAACATCGCAGTGAGTTCCTCAATTTGGTCCTTGTGAATGCTAGAAACGAGTCCCTTCAGCATATTGATAGTTTCTTTCAATAAAATATGCAAATCCGAAATGAAATAATCGACATTAAAATTCTGTACGCGGCTATTTTTATAGCCGTTAGAACCGCCCATTAGTGAAAAAGCTACAAACGAAATCAGGTAGAAACAAGCCTCTCAACAAAACTTGAATCAGTTTGGATTGTATCGCCACTGCGAGCAGATGTGTTTTGTGTCGTCTGCACGCTTTCGACAAGAGCGATTACGTCACAGCTGCCAGTCATTAGCATTGGGAAAAAACAACGGTGGAGAGCATTGCACAAGATCAGCCGTTCTAATGGCTCTAAAAGTTTTCTAAAGAACTATTAGGATTTGTTGTTCGCAAATCGTAGGGAAATATCCTCAGTTTACTACAATTCAAGAACAGTTTGCTTAGATTTGTGCACTTTTCGATGTGTGAAACTCACAGTAATCGAGATCAAGTGAAGCCTTCTTTGTTTTTGCGAAAAATGTTCCAGAGTTTAATGTCGTAGAGAATTACGCAATTTGACATTTCTGAATGCTAGAAACGAGTCCCTTCAGCATATTGATAGTTTCTTTCAATAAATTATGCAAATCCGAAATGAAATAATCAACATTAAAATTCTGAATGGGGCTATTTTTATAGCCGTTAGGACCGCCCATTAGTGAAAAAGCTACAAACGAAATCAGGTAGAAACAAGCCTCTCAACAAAACTTGAATCAGTTTGGATTGTATCGCCACTGCGAGCAGATGTGTTTTGTGTCGTCTGCACGCTTTCGACAAGAGCGAATTCGTCACAACTGCCAGTCATTAGCATTGGGAAAAAAACAACGGTGGAGAGCATTGCACAATATCAGCCGTTCTGATGGCTCTAAAAGTTTTCTAAAGAACTATTAGGATTTGTTGTTTGCAAATCGTAGGGAAACGTCCTCAGTTTACTACAAATCAAGAACAGTTTGCTTAGATTTGTGCACTTTTCGCTGTGTGAAATTCACAGTAATCGAGATCAAGTGAAGCTTTCTTTGTTTTTGCGAAAAATGTGAAAAAGGGGAATGCGTCCATAATTCATACAATTGATATTCGGAAGTGTTAAGGAACATGTCAGTTGTTTTCGTATTCACGACATCCAGTTATGTCTCTGACATTACCCACCCGCCTTTTTTGCAGGGTTTAATCTTGTTCCATGGCCCATCTGCGAGGCATCTTATGAATCAGTTTTTTGTTCAAGTATACACATCATTTCTTCAGCTTCAGATTCCGTCCAAGAATCTTACATTTTTGTTTCCTCCAGGTCTTTTTTTCCGGCTTGAAACATTCATTTTTCGGCAGACTTATAACATTGTTTCGAGGCCAGTAAACCTATCTTCTACCCAATTCGATGGAACCACTGTCATAGATGGCAGCGACCGATTGGTTTTTCGTGTTTGAACAACGGTAAACACCATTGTGAACTGAAAAATTAAATAAAAAACAAACTAACAGTTCGGCTGAAAAGTTCGTATCGTTTAAGAGAAACACACATTTTTTTGCCAAAATTCGTTTGTATTATTCAACATAATTGCTATCAGAGGCGATACAGCGATTATAGCGATCTTCCAACTTTTCGATACCATTTTTGTAGTACGATTTGTCCTTTGCCTCAAAATAGGCCTCAGTTTCAGCGATTACCTCTTCATTGCATCTAAATTTTTTACCAGCGAGCATTCTCTTGAGGTCTGAGAACAGAAAAAAGTCACTGGGGGCCAAATTTGGAGAATACGGTGGATGAGGGAGCAATTCGAAGCCCAATTCGTTCAATTTCAGCATGGTTTTCAATCATTAATTCGTTGTTGTTTTTGATCGATTGTGAGCTCACGCGGCACCCATTTTGCACAAAGCTTTCTCATATCCAAATATTCGTGAATAATATGTCCAACACGCTCCTTTGATATCTTTAGGGTGTCAGCTATCTCGATCAACTTCACTTTACGGTCATTGAAAATCAATTTGTGGATTTTTTTCACGTTTTCATCGCCTCTTTTGGACGTCCACTGCGTTCATCGTCTTCGGTGCTCATATGACCAGTACGAAATTTTGCAAACCACTTACGAATTGTTGCTTCGCCCGATGCAGAGTCTGGATAACACTTATCAACCCATTTTTTGGTATCGGCGGCACTTTTTTTCATCAAAAAGTAGTGTTTCATCAACACACGAAATTCCTTTTTTTCCATTTTTTTCACAATAACAAAAGTAGCTTCACTCAAAATGCAATATCTCACAAACTAATAATCAGACAGCTGTCAAATTTATACACGTATCTTTTGAAGGTTGGTACTAACTGAAAATGGTATGGATTTAATTCTAGTGGCGCCCTCTCATAGAAACGATACGAACTTTTCAGCCGATCTGTTAATCATCACCAGAATATCTTTTGTTTCCATAAAAGTTGACACAACTGCAGCTGCCAAAATGTGTAGATTACACCGAAACAAAAATTCGTGTGATAAAAAATCAATTCGTAACAATGTTTATGCGACAAATTTGCATGGTCAAACCAGCTATGTTTTTTGTTGTTAACTAGTTACCGCAACGAAATATGTTACTTAAAAAACATCAACATAATACACATTTAAATGGAATAATGGATTCATATCGGTTACTGTAACAGTTGTAATTCTTGAAGAATTTATACAGTGTAGTTTGAAAGTTTATGTACATTTTTCTATCCGCTAAATTTTCAAATACGTATCGAATCTATCCAGTTTGAGAAGGAATTGCACACGAACGATTAATTTTAACGCGAGATGAAAATAAAAATTCTTTGTTTTTTACTGTTACTTTCAGTGAACAACGAACTATTTAGAAATGGAATATGGAATTATTCATCAAGGTGAATGTTGCTATAAAATGAATACGTGATATGTTTACGGAAAGGCAGGGGTGATGGAAAAATTCTTGAAAAAGGAATAGCGATAATGATGATGGAAAGAGCAATACCAAGTTTGTTAATATCTGTAGATGAGCAGAAGTCTTACATTAAGCGCAAATTTTACATAAATACTCAATTCAAAACAAAAAACTGTTTTAATTCACATATTGGCACAGTTTTGTCGCATTCTTATACTCACATAGACACATATACTCGAATCAAGGTTAAGGAAGTATTCTGTTCAAGAAAGATATAAAACTTTAGCAAGCGGTAATTTTTGACTAAAACTAACCAAACGCGGGGTTAACAAAGATAGTTATTCATTAGGTGTGTTATGGTTAACCAAAACATTATTCCTTGACATTATTAAAAAACCTGTCCCGTTTTGCAACTTAACACTATTCTGCTTTGAAAAAGTATGTAAATAAACGTTTTTGTATAAATTGCTAGTAAATATGCAAAATGTTGTATAATAACAATGAAGTGAAAATACATTTTATTGACTTGGAAACATATTTCAACTTATTGTGTCGGTAGTGTATATTCGACAAAATATATGCAAATGGCTTACATTATGAACATTAAAATCAGTATTCATGAAACAAAAAAAAAATGAGTTTGTTAAGCCATTGATCCATGATATGTGAATAATTCACTTGTCATTACTAAGAAAATGCTTGGAACTTGGGTTTCCTATGAAAAGGTTTTCTTTCAATTTGCATATGACCTGAAAGAAAATTTTAATAATAATTTCAAAACAATATTCAAAAACTAAAAATTTCGACGGCGCGAACGTTTTTAATAAGTACAAAGATCAATCACAATAAATATTGAATGGCATGTTGAATTTGGCTAGACATAAAAAGTTTAAGAATGATCACGTTCTTTAATTAATTTTTTTACAATCCACTACCAATCTATACAGATAATGCTCTTCTAAAATTTCAACTCTTGTATAGCTTTAACATTTGGAAAGAGAAATGCAAAACAAATTCTTCAGGCGCAATAATATTGACATCTCGAAAGTTACCAAAATAGCTTGACAGAAACGTATTATTTGTTTCAATGAGACCGATATTGAACACATCATCACTTGAGCACTGATTGGGTTACTTAGTAGACATAACTAACGTTGCTATGGCTGCAATCTGTTCGATGATTTTGCCTCTAATAAGTTACTGTAATCAATGTGTAACAAATTGTGTTACTTGAATTTCGGTAAGTCGCGTAAGCTCCGCCTCTTACGCTTTTTCGGTTACATGACAGTTACACGTTGCAATGGCTTTACCATGTTCGATGAATTTGTTTCATATAAGTTACTGTCATTGAAGTGTAATAACGTGAGCTGCTTGGGATTTCTATTCTTTTATGATTTTGCAAGTTTTCGTGCTGATTTTCAATTTATTTTTAAATTCAAAAATTTTATAACTGAATATATAACTTTAAATCTTCAAGTGGTTCTGTTGTAATCGAAGTAGTCATTCAATATCTAATCAACGAATGTATTATGTAGCCTTAGCAACGTAGATTGTTTATTCAAATAATTTTTCATTAGTCATTAGTCAATCCACCTAACCAGTTGTATGTTCTACTCTGCAACAGGTTATAGGATTGGTCATAAACGGAGAAAGAAGATTAATTTAAGAATAATCATCCTACGATGAGGCAGCCGGCGAAAGACCGCATTTTGGTTGAAACCGGGTATAAATATTGTATTCTATTATTCAATTTCAATTCAGCAAAACGGAGTGGCGGGAAGGATGAACAGGACCATCATCGAGAAAGCCAGAAGCATGCTGAATGATTTGCGTTTACCAAAAGAATTTTAGGCCGAGTTTTCGTGGGATATGCTGAAGCTAGCAAGAGATATCAATTGTATGATCCGATCAAGCGTAATATCTTGAATAGCTGCGACGTGATCTTTGTTCAGGAAGGAAATCACAAGATATAATCAAAATGAACGAAAGTCAGCAGCAGATACAGTTCATGGAGTTGTATTCATTTGATGAGCTGAGCCCAACACAACGTTCACTGATGTAACCTGATATCAACGATGATATCTACAACAATGCAACTGCCGATTTTGCAACATCCCACAGAGATTCAAATGATTCTGAGTTTTTGGATGCCGACAACGAGCCGCGGGTGGGTCTTCTAGACAAAGCGAGGATCATCTGGTGACATCGAGCGGTAAAATGTAAGTCTAGTCATCAAAGGGTGCTCACAGCGACCTGGTGTCGATTACGACGAGGTGTATTCCCCCGTGGTGCGTTATTCCACCATTCGTTACCTACTGGCGCTGTCAATGAAGTATGATCTAGATGTAGAGCAATAGGTTGCTGTTACTGCATTTCTCCAAGGCAATCTATCGAACGAGGTCATCTACATGAAGCCACCGAGAGGGTTGGCTGGCACTTCAAAGTAAGTCTGTCGGTTACGAAAAGCACTTTATGAACTCAAACAGTCGAGCTGTGTTTTGAACAACCAACTGGGCGAAGCGCTGAAAGAATTCGGATTAGAACAATCGAATGTTGACACGTGACTGTATTTCCGAATCAACGGTAAAAAATGATTTTCGTTACTATTTACGTGGATGATTTCCTGATATTCACGAAGGGTGACAAGCTGAAGCAAAAATTAAAATCGTTCCTTCACAGTCGCTTCAGAACGAAGGATCTTGGGGAAGCGCGTTTCTTCTTAGGACTGAGAATTACGCGAGACAAAAAGAAAGATAAACTGTGGGTGGATCAGGAGCACTACAACGACAGCATTTTGCAACGATTCAACATGGTAAACTGCAATTCAGTATCCCTCGCCAGCAGAAGCGATTGTCAAGTTGGGTGAATCAATGTGTCCGACACAGGAAGAAATACGCGAATTGAAGGAGATTCCTCACCGGGAGGAAGTCGGCTGTCTCACCTATCTGGCGGAGGTAACGCGTTTGTTTGCTGTTAATCGAGTTAGCAAATTCAACGCGAATCCTGGACGTAATCACTGAAACGCGGCCAAGCGTTACGTATTCGAAGGTGAATGGCACGGATCTAGTAGGTTTTACAGATACTGATTGGGGAAGAGAACCGGATCCTAGAAAATCCACTACAGGATACGTTTTCACGTTTATGGGGGAAGCTCCATCATGAGACGTCAAGCGGCAACCAGCAGTAGCATTGTCTTCGTGCGAAGCAAATTACATCGCGCTTTCCCGAACGCTACAGGAAGCACTTTGGTGGCATCAGTTACAGTCACAGATTTTCGTAGTGCAAAAGATTCCTATCTGTTGTAGTATTGTTTGACCCCTTGCTCACTTACACATTATCACATATTTTCCCGCTAAATCAAGCTGTGCTTTTTCTCTTCAGCATTCAGTGTTAAGCGTATCCTCACCGTGTTCACATCGTTTGTTCATAATAAATATTAGTTGTTTGAAATAAAAGTTAGAAACAAAACATGGTGTCAGAAGTAGTCGCGTGCTTCTGAGAATATTTTTCGGCGTCATTAAGTGAAATCGCGGAAAAAATTCAGTAAACTTTCTCTTCCGACGAGAAAAGGTGGCGTAGTGTCGGCAGCCATCTTGTAAAAAAAGTGAAAACTGAACTTTAAAATTTTGTGAAGTGGTTATCCTCATCAATATGGATCCAAATCAATTCCGAATGTTCTTGGAACATCAGACAAATTTAGTTACGCAACAAATGAGTGCTATAACAACGTCAGCACAAAGCAGAAATCAACCGGAGCTTCAACCAAAGCCCATAAATGTTCCTGTTCCGCAGCCTTCACCGTTAGCAGTTGAAGGTGATATGGCAGAAAATTTTGAGTTTTTCGAGAAGAGCTGGGATAATTATTCGAAAGCTATTGGCATGGATAAATGGCCCGCTACGGAGAATGCTAGAAAAGTCAACTACCTACTGTCTGTGATAGGAGAGCAAGCAAGGAAGAAGTACTTCAACTTCGAGTTGTCTCCAGCAGAGCAAACGGATCTACGAGCAGCGCTAACAGCGATAAAGGCCAAGGTGATAGTCAAAAGAAACGTGATAGTTGACCGCCTCGATTTTTTTTCCGCCGTGCAATTAGTTGAAGAGTCCATAGACGATTTTAATTCTAGACTCAAACTGCTAGGGAAGGTAGCGATGCTTGGGGATATGGAAAAAGAATTGATCACGTACAAGATCGTAACCGCTAACAAGTGGCCGCAATTGCGAACCAAAATGCTTACTATTCCGGAAATTGATCTGGAGAAAGCCATCGATCTGTGCCGTGCCGAACAAATTGCAACTAAATGTTCTTTCGATCTTGGAGTATCGTCACCGTCAGATGTAAATAAAGTCAGCAAAAGCGCCGGATACCTGAAGAACAAATCACTTCGTTGCAAATTCTGCGGGGACATTCATGAATTTGCCAAAGAAATCTGTCCAGCATTCGGTAAACGTTGTCATCGCTGCAAAAGAAAGAACCATTTCGAAAAAGTGTGCAAGGCAACGGGAAACGCAAAAAACCGGAAGTCGAGTCGCATTAAAGAAGTAAAGGAAAACGATGAATTCGAGGAGGATTCCGAAAGTGAATCTTCATCAGAAGAAGAGGAATATGAAATAGGAAAAATCTACGATAATTCTTCTACCGGGGGAAGTGTTTTGGCAGAACTGAACTTGAAGTTCAATGATAAGTGGAGAAAAGTGATTTGCGAACTTGATACAGGGGCAAACACTAGTCTGATAGGACATGATTATCTTATCAAATTGTCAGGTCAGAAGAATCCACCATTGCTTCCATCGAAGTTACAACTGCAAAGCTTTGGTGGTAACCCCATCAAGGTACTGGGTCAAGTAAAAATACCATGTCGACGGTTGGAGAAGAGATTCCTACTGATACTTCAAGTTGTGGATGTAGATCATCGTCCATTGCTTTCCGCCAGAGCTTCTCGTGAGCTTGGTCTAGTGAAGTTTTGTAATGCAGTTAGCTTCGGAGAATCAATGACATCGACGAAATCAAGCCAGAGCACAGAACAACTGTTCAATATCTATCGCGTAAAGGCTAAAGAGATTATCAACAGTCACCAACTGCTGTTTTCTGGTTACGGGAAATTTCCCGGCACAGTTTCTTTGGAAGTAGACGACTGCATTATTCCATCGATTCAAACACCTCGACGAGTGCCCATCGCATTGCGAAGCAAACTGAAAAAAAGAGTTAGATAAGCTTGAACAAGAAAGAATCATTGTCAAGGAAACTAAACACACCGAGTGGGTTAGCAATATAGTTATTGTACAGCGGGGAGGACCCGGTTCCAAATTTCGTATTTGCTTGGATCCCGTTTTGCTCAATAAAGCATTAAAGCGTCCCAACCTACAGTTTATTACGTTGGACGAAGTACTACCCGAGTTAGGCAAAGCAAAAGTGTTCACCACCATAGATACGAAAAAAGGGTTCTGGCACGTTGTGTTGGATGAGGCTTCCAGTAAACTCACCACATTCTGGACACCTTTTGGACGATACCGTTGGATACGCCTTCCATTTGGTGTCGCACCTGCTCCTGAAATCTTCCAAATCAAGTTGCAAGAGGTGATTCAAGACTTAAAAGGTGTCGAATGTATTGCAGATGATTTGCTCGTTTATGGAGCCGGTGATACGTTGGAGCAAGCATTGATGGATCACAACATTTGCTTGGAGAAACTACTATGTCGTTTGGAGCTCAATAATGTCAAATTGAATATTGCGAAACTAAAGTTATGTGAACGTTCAGTGAAGTTTTATGGTCATATTCTTACCGATGAAGGTCTGAAGCCAGATGAAAACAAAATTGCGGCAATACGTGATTTCCCACGACCACTAAACCACAAAGAAGTACATAGATTTGTGGGAATGGTAACATATTTAGGCCGTTTCATCAGTAACCTCAGTGCCAGTTTGACTAATCTACGCAAATTGATTATAAAATCAGTTCCATGGCAATGGTCATCTATCGAAGAAGAAGAGTTCAATAGAGTGAAATCCATAGTTTCGAATATTAAAACACTGCGATACTATGATGTCAACGAACCATTAACTATCGAGTGTGATGCAAGTAGCATTGGACTTGGAGTTGTAGTGTACCAGAAGAATGGAATAGTCGGGTACGCGTCCAGAACACTTACAGTTACTGAAAAAAATTATGCGCAAATCGAGAAGGAGCTACTAGCGATACTATTTGCGTGCATCAGATTTGACCAATTAATAGTGG
This sequence comes from Malaya genurostris, assembly GCF_030247185.1. Taxonomy (NCBI): domain Eukaryota; kingdom Metazoa; phylum Arthropoda; class Insecta; order Diptera; family Culicidae; genus Malaya; species Malaya genurostris. Next base: position 94,217,695 of record NC_080570.1, on the reverse strand, counting down.
GTAACCCGGAAGCGACAGTGAGAGCTGATCATAAGCCTCTCATTAGTGTGTTTAACAAACCTCTCCTCTCAGCACCTCGTCGGTTGCAACACATGTTGCTAAATCTGCAGCGGTACAATCTTTCAATCGAGTTCGTTACCGGCAAGGAGAATGTTGTTGCTGACGCGTTGTCACGAGCTCCACTTCGAACCTCAGATACACAAGACGAATATAAGAAGCTTGACATCTTCACTATTTTCGAGGATATCCAGGGATTAAAACTCACCAACTTCTTGAGTGTGTCTAGTTCGAAATTAAACGAAATAATGAGAGAAACTGAAAGAGACCAACATATGCAACTAATCATCAAGTACATTCAACATGGGTGGCCTAAAACCGTCGACCAGGCTCCGGACATAGCGAAGCTATACTTCAACTATCGGAATGAGCTGTCTACTCAGGACTCACTGGTTTTTCGCAACGATCGCATCGTAGTACCTCATTCTTTGCGCAGAATGTTGATTGATTGCTGTCATGCAAGCCATAACGGCATCGAAGCTACTTTGCGACTCGCTAGAGCTAACCTTTTTTGGCCAGGTATGACATCGCAGATAAAGAACGTCGTGAAAGAGTGCTCAGTTTGCGCAAAATTTTCAGCATCTCAGCAGAATCCACCAATGAAAAGCCACGAAATACCGGTGCACCCCTTTCAGCTGATATCAATGGACGTCTTTTTTGCAGAACAAAGAGGTAAAAAGAGTAAATTTTTGATCAGCGTCGATCATTACTCCGATTACTTTGAAGTGAATTTTCTAAAGGACTTAAGCCCCGAATCAGTTATCAACGCTTGCAAAGAAAACTTCTCGCGATTTGGAGTACCTCAAAGAGTAATAACTGATAATGGGACAAATTTTGTCAATAATAAGATGGTCATTTTTTCGAAAGAGTGGGACTTCGAGCACGTTACATCAGCGCCACATCATCAGCAATGCAACGGAAAAGCGGAAGCAGCAGTGAAAATAGCGAAACAACTCATGAAGAAAGCAGAAGAAAGTGGCAACGACTTTTGGTTCTCGTTGTTGCACTGGAGAAATATCCCCAATAACATTGGATCCAGTCCAGCATCTCGGTTGTTGTCTCGCTTCACAAGATGCAGTGTTCCAACAGCTGCAACTAATTTGGTACCAAAGGTAGAAGAAGATGTACCAACTAAAATAGAGGCAAATCGTAAGCGCACAAAGCTAAACTACGACAGAAAAGCACGAGCATCACCTGAGCTACAGATTGGTTCTCCTGTCTACGTCCAATTGAATCCGGAAACATCCAAAATGTGGTCAAAAGGGAGAATCACCAACCGTTTCAACGAGCGCTCGTATACAGTGAATGTAGGTGGAAATAATTATCGTCGCTCACTAGTTCACTTGAAGCCGCGTAAGGAACCTAATACGCTGCCAATCGATCAATCGTCATCCTGCTCGCAGCATCCACTTAAAGCCCAGGAAGGCACAGGTCGTGTTCCAGATATTTCACCTGGAGAAGTTCCTGCACGAAGAGAGCTGTTAAATCGTGAAGCTCATACGATACCCGATGTTTCAGACTTGACAGCTGAAATTAGTAGACTGCCAACAATACCGAACGCTGCTACACCGTCGCCGTTGCCGAGTGGGCTAGAAGGGAATAATTCTGTTACACCGACAAAAGTAGACCGACCCAGAAGATCAACGAGAATACCAAAAAAACTTCAAGATTTTGATTTACACTTTTAGAATAAGGTTTTTATAGAAAGGGGAAGATGTTGTAGTATTGTTTGACCCCTTGCTCACTTACACATTATCACATATTTTCCCGCTAAATCAAGCTGTGCTTTTTCTTTTCAGCATTCAGTGTTAAGCGTATCCTCACCGTGTTCACATCGTTTGTTCATAATAAATATTAGTTGTTTGAAATAAAAGTTAGAAACAAAACACTATCCGATGCGACAATCAATCAGTGTCGCGCAGAACCAAGGTTACAATCCACGAACGAAGCACATAGATATCAAGTATCACTTCGTCCGAGATGTCCTAGATCAGGGAGTAGTCGAGCTGGGATACGTGAACACAAAACAGCAACCTGCAGTTGAGTTCACAAAGGCTCTGGCTAATCAGAAGCTGAAAGAGAATATAAAGTTAGTTGGATTCGTTGCTTAGGAAGGGTTGTAATCGAAGTAGTCGTTCAAGATCTAATCAATTAATGTATTATGTAGCCTTAGCAACGCCTAGCACCGTAGGTTGTTGATTCAAATAAATTTTCAATAATCATTAGTCAATCCAAGTAATCTATTGTATGTTTTACGCTGCAACAGTTTCAGATATACAGAACTAGTAAATAACCAGTTCTTCTTAGAATTCCCGCATTCCTCTAGCTGGAGTTCAATGAAATGGCGTAAGTCGCCTTACTTTTACACTAGCACATTCATCGAATGATCGAAATATCAATGGCACTTATAATGTCAATGTCAATCGGGTTGATCGAGCACCCAAATTTCGTGCCAAGTCGTATTCGCAGTAGTTACGTTTGGCGTGTCATCGGTCTAAGAACTCTTATGGTTCGTGTTTTAAAGACGACTGTTGTATTAAAAGCTTAACAATTACGGCTACCTATTTCTATTTTACATGCTAAACTCAAGTCACTAACGATGTTTCAAAATAAGTTAATGTAAACCATCTGCGATGGTCTTGCAGCGTAGGTATCGCTGTGCGCATGCAGAAGGCAATTGTGTTACGGCATTGCAGCGTAATCGTTGCTGGCCCAAGCGGATAATGGCTCATGTGCTGATGCGCACATGTGGCGGGTAGAATGCGCAATAAGAGAAAGGTCATACATTTTATGACTTAGTGCAAATTTATTTGGAAACAATATGTTTAGGATGACGAGGATATGTTGTGCTGGATTGATATTTCTTAGAAAGATAGAACTCGGTATATAACAGATATGAATAGGGATGCTACACAGTTGTAAAACACTCCCTCAGGTTTGGATGAGATCTTCTGGACATGTGGACTTTGGGACAAAAAACAGTTATTATTAATCTTATTATTAATATTAGTATTGTTATTATTATTATTATCATTATTATTATTATTATTATTTTTAATATTATTATTATTATTATCATTATAATTAGCATTTTCATTATTATCATTGTCATTATCGTTATCATTCTTATTATACAGCAATTCCATGAGAAACTGATATACGATCTCCGAATTTCGAACTACTTGGAAGAATTATTTTCCATCTAAAAATATAAGACCCGTATTTTTTTATTTTGTCATTAGGGCGAAAATTTATATGTTAGGGTGGATCAAAAAATCGATTTTCTTCAAAAAAGACACGATAGGACCGATTTCGCTAATTTTTGGTTATGTAGTCAACAAATGTCAACAGTTTTAAGGAAAAATATTCGAATATTGTGGAGTTGAAGTTTTGTGGTTAAAAAGCCAATTTTATAACTTTTTTATTTTTTTTATGGTTTGCGAACAATGGACACTATGTCATTTTATATTTTTTTCTGAAAGCCGGAACATTTTTACATAACATATAAAAAATTGGCGATGTGTTTTGCATTTTTTTACAGAAAGGTATTAGAATTTCTGGAAAAAACAACTATTGAACGGTGCCTCGGAGACCCATAATGTTATATACCATACGACTCAGTTCGACGAGATCAGAAAATGTTTGTGTGTGTATGAATGTTCGAAGATATTTTTACCACTCAATTTTCTCGGAGATGACTGAAGCGATTTTCACAAACTCGTTTGAAAGCTATTGTTAGGCCATTGATCAAGTTCGAAGATCAAATGGCTGTGACTTTTGGTTCCGGAGACATGATGGTGAAAATGACGTAACCGACAAAACGAGTTGTTTTTTTTTACCGCGCAAGTTTCTCGGAGATAGCTGAATCGATTTTAACAAGCCTAGGCCCGTTTAAAAGCTATTGTTAGACCATTGATCAGGTTCAAAGAACAAATGGTTGTGACTTTTAGTTCCGGCAATATGATGGTATAAGTGATGTATTCGACAAAACACGTTGTTTTTTGACAAAGATGAATGAGATTATAAGGGTCCTCTTCCCTCACCACGATACGTCCCCGTGGTCGCCAGTACCGCTACCAGCAAATGATGTTGGCAGAGTGACGAACGAAGAGTTGTCAGCGGCGAGATCGCCAGATGGTATCCCGAACGCGGCTCTAAAGGTTGCGATAACCTCAAAACCGGACATGTTCAGGGAGGTCATGCAGAGATGTCTAGACGAGCGAATGTTCCCGGACATTTGTAAAAGGCAGATATTGGTACTGTTACCGAAACTTGGGAAACCTCCTGGGGATCCGTCGGCGTATAGACCAATCTGCCTGATCGACACCACAGGGAAGCTCCTGGAGATAATCATCCTGAACAGGTTAGCCCCGTTAATAGAGGAGACGGGTGGTCTAACGAACAACACGGGTTCCGCAAAGGTCTACGCGGATGTCATCAACCTAAGCGACGTGGAATTCGTTACTGCGCGGTAGTAACGTTTGACGTCAAAAACGCGTCCAATAGTTCTTATTGGGCGGATATCGCTGACTCCCTACTTCGACTGGGAGTACCAGTAGAGCTGTACAAGATTCTGGAAAGCTATTTTCAGAATTGGGTATTGCTCTACCGAGGAAGGCTTACACAGCACTCCTATCACCGCCGGAGTACCACAGGGATCCATCCTGGGCTTGCTTCTGTGGAATATATGTTAATGTACGATGGCGTACTGAGGTTGAGGCCACGGTTGTTTCAGCTGTTACATACACAGGTTACTGGATGTATGTGGCAGAGAACCTAGTACAGAGGATGTGTCACAGTGAGAAGAACTTGAACCTTCCAGATCACGGGCATCTTGCAGCGGAATTGAAACGCAGAACAACAGACAGCCGCGATCGTCGACCGCTAAAGAGGGATCAGCGAACAAGCGTCGGCTCGGGAGTTTTCTCGTTGTCGTGGTACTTTCTGTCGGTGTAGTCTAAATCCTTCATTAGACGAGTATATTGCGACGTAGCCCTGGTATGGATAAATCCTTCGTCGGGGACTAGCCGAGTAGAAGCCACAGTACCGAAGTCGAGTCGTCGGGGCGCTAGTGAACCGGAAGCCATGCTCCAACCGGAATCAAAGGACCGACCCCAGCATTTATTTGAGTGTTCCGTGTGGCGAAACACGAGATTCGATGTCGGGAGAAACTCCGTCGGCGTAACGTATCTCCGGTATGGATCGTCGGGGCGCCAGTGAACCGGAAGTCATCATCCCACTGGAATCACTAGACCGATCCAGGCATCCTGCCGTTCGAACCGTTCACGGGTTTCGGGAGCGTTGGTCCCGGGGAAAGTTCATGACGTAGATTAACCCTAGGTCGTCGAGGTGCCAGCGAACCGAAAGTCATGTTCCAACCAACCGGAATCGCCGGATCAACCTCGACATCCTCCTGGTCGATCCCCTGGAGCAAAGCGAGTGGCTCAAAGTCGAAAGCTATATGGTCCAAAAGTAGGAGAGAACGATGCAGACGTCCATGGCGATGCATAAGGCCGGGAAGGGTGCTTTGAGTACCGATAGCCTTCCACCCCGAAGTAATACCTAACGGTAGTTCCGGAGTTGGAGATCGAAAGTGTTTTAAGGACTACTAAGACCTTTCATTTGAATCTATGTTAGTGAAAATCGGTTCAACCATCTCCGAGAAAAGTTAGTAAAAAAAACGTTACATACAAACATACACAGACATTTTGCGTACTCGACAAACTGAATTGAATGGTATATGGCAAGAGTCAAGAGTCGGTTTTCACAGTGATTGCATAACCTTTGTATATGTGGAAGGCAAAAACACGGAAACTACGAAAACTTGAAAATAATAAAATATAACTCAAAAACAAACAAAAAAACATACATCGCAAATTTTTGGATATGTTATGTAAACATGATTCAGCTTTCAGAAAAAATATAAAATGACATAGTGCTCATTGGTCGCAAACCATGAAAACCGTTAAAAAGTTATACAGTTGACTTTTTTAAACGCAAAACTTCAACTTCACAATATTTTTTCATTAAAACTAAAGGCATTCATTGACAATATATCTAAAAATTAGCCACATCGGTCGAGTGGTTCAAAAGCTATGATATAAAAAAATGTTTTGTCGTGAACTTACTTTACTATGGAGCGCCTTTTCAAAATTTATCCTTTACAAGAATGGACAGAACTTTATCGCGAATAGTTCTGATAAGGAATTTGTGATTGAATTTTCAACAGCGTGAGATAATCATAAATACCTGAAAAACAAAGTTTTTTTTTATTTTAAAGGTATTTTTTCTTCAGGCCTATTTGCGTACAAGCTTTACGTGGCCGATTGAGCCGATTTTTTAAATAGATTTTTTTTTGAGTTGGATCTCGTTGTCACCCTTTTTCTAGGGGGAGAGGAGCTTCCATTTCCCTCCTGCGAGGATTGAGGGGCATTTCGTTCGGGGTTCGTCTCGTCATCCATTGCCGCATCGATGGTATTGTTGTCGATTTCCGTCTTCTTTTCGTTTCTAGTTGCTGTAGATGCACCTTGTTGTATATTGGTTGCAATTGCTGGTTGGTTGGAGGGTAAGTTGTTAACTGCAGCCGGTGTACTTTGTTCTACAGAGGATACTGATGGTTTCGTTGCAGGGGATGCTTCATTGTTGTTGGCGGCTGTCACAGGTGTACTGGGGTTGCTTGGGGTTTGTGTGAAGGAAGCACCGTTGTCCGTTGGTGTAGTTGTCTCCTTGTCCACTTTATCACATGGCTTACCGTAGTGAACAGCTTTTTGGCAATATTGACATGTGGCCATCTGATTGTCATAGGTAACAAGTGATTTGCACGGAATTTTTGTATCTTGACCGAAAATCACATAAGAAGGTATAGGCCTCTTCAAGTATATGCGTAATAAACGTACGCCATTTAGAATACCGGGGAAAAACTTCTTCCGCTTTTCTTTTTCCATAGAGAGAATCTCTCCGTATTGGGACATAAGGTAACAGAGGTATTTTGGCCCACTTTAGGATTGATTTTATTTTGGCCCACTTTGTAAAAATATTCACCAAATGTTGTAATATCTTTGAAAAACCCTTCTGCAATAGGTTATTTAATGTGATTAGCTTCAAATGGATGCAACATGGGTTACTTAACATCGATTAAATCCATAAAGTTTGTTAGGTGAACCAAAATATATGAAGTGGCCAAAATACCTCTGTTATCCTAGTTTTGCGAATATATGAATCGTTGACGCTTGAGTGAAGATCATGCACACGCACTTCTATAGCACTATCATCCAAATATACTGAAATGTTGTACTTAATGTTCTCGTGCTCCACATAGTGCACATTGTTATTGTCTTTTGCGAATTGAATTGCATTCAACCCTTTATAAAACTGGATGTAAACAACATTATTCGTCTTATTGCATTGAAGTAAATGCACACGTTCAATGTCAAGATGCATCTGTTCCTTAAGCAAACCTTCAAGTTCACGTATCGAAGGTCGAATTTTGCACTGTCTAAAGTCAACAACAATTGTATTCTTTCGTGTCGGCGGTAGCTTTTGTTCGTTTGGTTCACTCATTTCGAGGTCTATTGTTCACTACACAATACTGTACTTGGTTTCTTCTGTCCCGGACGTAAGCGGTTTTGTTTTATCGACTGACTTGGATGAGATGTAAAACCAAACTGAACAACAAAGTTTTATTAAACTTTTGGAAATTACGAGGAAATATCATCACGCATTTTGATAGTGGTTTTCACTGAAATATTATCAAATCCGAAATGGAATAATCAACATCAAAATTCTGTATGTTGCTATTTAGAACCATAATTGTATACCCAAAGAATTATGCGAAATTTTGCTTCACTATAATGTATACGGCCCATTTTTGTAGTAGAACTTCTTGTTAATTTGCTACATAGAATGCAAAAAACCTGATTCAGAAGCGATTCATTTCGAATTTGCCTGTCGTAATCAACACCCACGAACAACAGCCTGGAAATAGATGACGGAAGTTAGAGGTATCCATCGGAGGTCGAGCTCAACTCGTCCCCCTCCATCACGAACGCTCACGAAACGGTTCTTTTGAGTACTTTACTTTAAGTGTATCGTTTCCAATTCTAGTAGTGAAAAAAGGGAAAGCTAGCACAATTCACACAATCGATCAACTAATTGATACTTGGAAGTCAGTTTTATTCGTATTTACGACATCCAGTTGTCTCTGACATTACACACCCGTACTTTTTTTTTTAAAGAAATTGAAAAAAAATCGATTTTTTAATCAATGACAGAAAAAGAATAAAATAAAAAGAATAATTATTGCAAATATTACGAAATTGTGAGAGACCGTATATCATTTTTTCATGGAATCGCTGTATAATTATATTATATTATATTGTATTATATTCTATGTCTGTATTTTATGTTATATTATAATATATTATATTTTATTGTATTATATTATATTATGTTATATTGTATTATGTTAAATTATATAATATTATGCTCAAATATATTGATAAAGGAGAGGGGCTGAGAATGCATCAGGGTATTTTACAAATGAATGACTGGATGAAGGAGTGAATTATCAACCGTTCACATTGACATGGAGGAAGCTTTGTGTGTTCCCTTGAAGGTCTGAAATGAGTAAGACGCACCCTTCTAATAAACAAACCATCAGATAGGTTTAAGCTGGAACAGTGAAATTCTTTTTTATATGGCCGGACGTTTTTACTGGAAGGCTTTGGGTCCTCGTAAGACTGGACCTTCAAAATGAAAATCTTATAAGTCTACCTGCATCCACTGGTAATGCCTTGAACTGATGGTGGCTTCACACATACTTACATACATACATACATACAGAAAGATGTTTGAAATATTCCTAACAGAAGAGATCAAATCAAATCAACATTAAAATAATTGTGAGATCTAATTATTTCGATAAGCTGCACAATTTCTATAATGTTTTTGCAGCTTTGCCTTCACGAAACATTTCCGAGCAACGCCGGGTAATTCAGCTAGTTCTAAATAGTAATCTCTAACCGAAAGCATCGTGTGTGAGCAGGTGTCAATTGCTTGTTTTCAGCCTCAATAAATTTTGTATTTATTTTGCACAATATGATCCCGTTTAAGATAATTGTCGACGTTTGTTAATCAGGCCCATCTTTTTCAGTTGTCGTAATGCACATTTGGCTGCTGTGCATTTGGCGATGCGATAATTTCGACCGATTCCACGGAACGTACCTTTTCCAAACACTTCCACCGTAACTCGAACACGCCGTCCGTCAGCCAATTTTTCCGGTTTCCTAAATGAAAAAATAAATTGGTTATTTAATATTCTGAGTATTAAAGGAAAATTACAGATTTCAAGAAAAATAATTTGAGAAATGGTATCAAAAAATAGATAACTAAAATATATTTTAGCTTAATCGGACATGGTTAAGGGTTGCCATGCATGTGAATGAGAAATTCCTAAAATTATTGTTTGATGTCATATATGAGAAATACAAGAAACGTCAAGATTTGTATATTTTTTGACGTGAATAAATCTTACTTTACTATGGTGCGTTTTAAAAAAATTCACTCTGTACAAGAAAATGGCTAGAACTTAATCGTGAATATCTCTTGTTGTATTTAACGCAGCAACATAATTTTATCTCCATACTATCGGAAATATATTCAGCAATTTGTGATAAAATGTACCGCGGTAAGAGAGCCAAGATTAATTCAAAAATGAAGTTATTTAAATTGTTTGATATGAACGAGTATTAAGGTGAAATACAGTGTCAAAATCAGACACGCGAGATTTTAACCACATGAATAGAACATTCCGGGTTGAATGGTTCAATGCATAGGGCACTGATCTTACAATCCAGTAGTCGTATGTTCGAGCCCCGACCCGGAAGAATTCGTAGTGTCAGTAGAATCGTAGCATTATCCATGCAATGGTTCTGTACACTCTGAATCGGCTGCGAAGTCTGTTGAAACAGAAGGTCAAATTCCACTACAGGAATGTAATACCAAGGCTTTGCTATGAACTGAACAAATCATCGCACAATGCGTTTCGTGCAAAACCGACATTTAGAAATAAGGAATATTCTCAGTGATTGAGTGTAGTGGGCTTCCCGAGTAAAGTCTAGCATCAAAATGAGAACAAATTGAAATCTGATTATGATAGCAACATCAGATTAAAATCCTAATATGACATCGATTCTTCAAATTTTCAAATAATATCACATTATGTTATCATTTTGCTGTTTAAAGGCAAAAGTTTTGTGAAACTCAAAAAATGAAAATATTAAAATCATCAACTTAGTGAATTCATCGAAATTGAGCAAATTCCAAATGGCAACACAAGAATGCAAAGTTAAGTTTCAATGGAAGAATTATTCCTTCAATCCTATGTTATCTTTTACAAAAATGCTTCGACATCCTGCCGAGATCCTGCAGTTGACCGCAACCATAGCGGCGAAGAAACGATTTTTTTCAACAAAAAAGAAAAGCTGACGAAATCATAGCTACATTGGAGACTGGAGAATATGTCGTTCTGACAAATAGCTTGGGCAGTTTAACAAGTCTGTCCAACAAGAGAATACATTCATACCAATCTCAGGCGTGGTTCGAAATCAAACACCTCGTTGATCAAATTGAAAGTAAGGGATCATCGATAACGATCATCACATACAGGTATACCACGAATGAAGCAGCGGATATTGCAGCCAAACCAACAAATCAAAATGGCGAACCTAAAACATTTAAATTCTCAAGCATCGATTTCAAGTTTTCGGTATACACGCGAGCTATATCCAGTTGGCAACGGGATTGGAACACCGGTACAAAAGGCAGATTCTGCTTTGCAATTATTCCCACAGTCTCAACGTCAGCGTGGTTCAAGGATGGCGGATTTAGCAGGAGAGAAGTTGTCATTATATCCAAACTCATAAGCAATCACTCAAGACTACCGACAGACTTGTTCAGAAACAACATCATAGACGACGGCACCTGTCAATGCGAAGATGCACTGGGTACACCAGATCACTCACTGTTTCATTGTAGACTGTACGAAGACAACAGCAGAGTTTTTTGAAGAACGATCGTCGTTATTCTGAAGAGGATGGATCCTAGACTGATGTTGGCAATTGTGTTTTCTTTTTTTTGGACACGCGAAAATAGTTCTATAAGGAATATATAAGTATATAAGTTGAACTTTGCCAAACTATGGTAACTATGGAGACCAGTAGGTTTAATAATAAAAAAAATCTAAATTTCTGAACTGGCCTCAAGACTACTTCAAGTAATTATCAGTAGACCAATTCTGGCTATCACGGTTCCCAGTTTCCAATGCCGAAGGCACCGAAAAAGTAATCATATTTTCCCAAATTGATTTCACTGTCTTTTCTCAGCGATGGTTCGACCGATTTTCACAAACTTAGGTTCAAATGAATGGTCCTGTGGTCCCATACGGAGTTCCTAAATTTTATTTGGATTCGACTTTCGGTTCCGGAAATATAGGGTAAAAGGTGTTAAAAATTTCTATCATCACTTTAAAAAAAATTCTAAATCGGCCTCAAAACTAGTTCAATTGATAGATTTTATCAGCAGATGGTCAAACAAACCGATTTTAGTTTTATAATACTGTGGTACTGCAAAATTATATATGATAGTATGATTGATATGAGAATGTTATCATTACACCACTAGGTGGATTAAAACAGGTTTTTAAATATCAAATGCTTTAAATTTCAAATAAAATGAAAATTAACAGAACCACCCTTGCTCCGTCAATGTGACAGTAGAAGGGTCGAAATTTTGGAAAAAATATCTCCAGTACACACTTAAATTGGATTACCGACCTCAGCTGTTCAAATCTCGGTAGGTGACTTTAACGGTAAAATTCACGTTTTATCACTGCGGTACCTTGAGGTACTGCTGTCAACAAATGTTCATTTGTGCTGATATATCAGTAGAATGGAAATATTCAGTAGTTCGGCTGTTCAAAACTCGTCAAAAGAGGCAAGAATTACCGAACGAAATTAAGTGTGTACACACTTAAATTGGATTACCGACCTCAGCTGTTCAAATCTCGGTAGGTGATTTTATCGGTAAAATTCACGTTTTATCACTGCGGTACCTTGAGGTACTGCTGTCAACAAATGTTCATTTGTGCTGATATATCAGTAGAATGGAAATATTCGGTAGTTCGGCTGTTCAAAACTCGTCAAAAGAGGCAAGAATTACCGAACGAAATTAAGTGTGTAAGCTCTTTCGAATGTAGTATAACAATATGAATTTACTTTGTGGGCAGATTTCACATGCATACTCGGCTCTAGAAATTTGTATCTGTTCAGTGTCAATTTCAGAAAAGCATTCCTGAAATTGAAATTTTTACACTAAACACTTCGAGAAAACTGAGTAACATTTTTTTACATTTTTAGGTAAATTCAGGAACTCTGTATGGGACCAAAAGACCTTTGATTTAGATCAAAGTTTGAGAAAATCTCTGTAATTACGAATGTTCGAATCGGTTTAGCAATCTCTGAGAAAATTGACACACACAGGCGTTTTTCGATCTAGATCTAATTGAAGGAACTTACCCGAATTTGGCGGTCTCCGGTTCCAGTTCCAACAATTCTCGAATGGGAGACTTGGGAACTGAGTTACTGAACTGGTCAATTTCTGGCCCCATCATATTTCGATATACCTGATAAAAAATGTGATTTGAGTAGTTTCGATTATTTTTATAATTGCAAACAATATTTTTCTCAACACTTTTAAAAGTTTGACTATGATTTACAAAATAGAAAAGTTTCGTTAGGTATGCATGCATTTACCTTCCACACGGCATCCAAAGACATATTCGAGTCTAGGAAAATAGCACCGGCGACAGATTCGAAAACATCACCTAATGCTTTTGGAACTTCCACATCCTCAGCTTCATCACATTCGTCTTCTAGTATGAGGTAATACTGTATACAGAACCAAAAATTAATATTAGGTAATCTTGTTTAACTCACTAAAGCACCTCTTCACTTATACTATGGCCGTTCTCTTGTTGTATTCGTACAAAACGATCAATAACATCGTTCAGTCCAGGAGATAGGTGTCTAAAATACTTGTGGAAATCATGTCTTACAGCTAGTGATGCAAAAATAGTGTTGTTTACTAAAGCAGACCGTAAATCTGTTAATGCACCAGGTGAATGTTGTCTAGGATCTTCATAAAGATGTCGTGTGATGAGATAATCCAAAACAGCATCTCCGAGAAATTCTAGCCGTTGATAGCAGTCAGTTAAGCGATTGGGGCAGTATGAAGCATGAGTCATGGCTTGTAACAGGTAGGAGCGGTCTAAAAAATGATAACCCAAAGAATCTTCAAATGTGCCATAACCGTTAAGAAGATGACTTAATGTTGTTTTTGGATCTGGTACATAGGCAAGTAGAGGAGATTTTGGTGGAATCCAGTATCCATATACAGAATTCATCTTTTTACCATCCGCCTCATAGCACGGAGAGCTGCCAGGGATTCGCTTTTTATCCACATCAAACGGCACTTCAATAATTGGTAGGACCCTGATGCCTAGCCATGCCATCAATAACAAAGCCCCACGAGGACCACACTCTATCAAATAGGCACCTATTAGAGCCTCAACACAATCTGCCACCGACTTGTCTGGAATACTATGTTGAGTCACAAGATTATATGGAATAAAGCAAGCGAAATAGTCTGAATTTTTGATGAATTCATCATTTCGCACTTCTAACTGTTGGATTTCCTTCATATGTTCTCCATCTTCATTTTCGGACTAGATAGAAATAAATACACTGATGTAATTTAATCATTTTTCGCTACATTGGAGTTGAACGATTAGCGACCCTTACACGAGTCATTAAAAATGTCATTACTGAATTATTAATGAACGTGTAATGGTGCAGTAATGACGAGATTTCTAACAAATTTGAAATACATCATTACTTAGTTACATTAAAACTGACATTTTTAATGCTCGTGTAAGGGCCGCTATTAGAACAAAATGATACTTACATCATCAAGAAGCCCCAGTGATAAAGCGCGTTCTTTCACTAGCTTACAAATCTCTTCACTTGATAACTGTTTGATATCTGGCAGATCAGCTAAATTCCAGTGGCAAGCGGGAATCTAATTCATAAATGAACGAATTTTATGTTTGCATCTACCAGCTAGCAATACAATAGTAATTTCATATATAATGCATACCTTAGCATCGATGAGTGCCTGTTCTAATTCCTTCGGAACATAATAACACGGTGGTAACCAATTGTCATGAGGTTCAAATTTTGTTGCGATCATACTTTCACCTAAAATTTTTCGTCTTCCAAGTCTATACAGGTTTAAGTTTGACACCTGTTTCGATCTTAAATGACTTAGTTTTCCTTCGTGAACGTTTTCATATGTGCAATACAAATAAGTTGTTATTGCGTACTTTAGAAATGAATCTCCTATCGTTTCTAATCGTTCTAGATTAATTCCGTCATTTGCATTGGACATTGTGAGAGCTTGTAGTATAATACTTGGACTAGGTCCCGGATGGTTATTCAGGTCAGGCTGATAATCAAAACTAAACTCGTTTGTTGATGGATTAGAAGAGTTGTTTTTAGTTACTTGAATACGAGAAACATTGTTTAGTTTAATATCGGGATCTATCTTTGCCTTTTCATTTTTAACAAACGGATTCTCTATTTTCAGCTTAATTTTTTTCTCTCCATTCTCATTAACGAATAACATATGCTGATCGTTGAAAGTATCAAATAAATCTCCTGTTCCTACGATATTATATTCCTCCGGAAAATATGAGCTGTTAATTTCATAGAATCCATCGAGTTTCATAATTTTTGTCCCATCACTGGAAGTTGATAAATGTGAATCAATTTCCTTTCTGTTTGCATACGGAAATAGTTCATAGATGTTTCCGACATTCGAAACATTCGACAGCGCGATGCAGTTTGTCCTTTGATGGACCGTATCAATTATTAACGGTTCATCGTATTTCACCAATGTTCCGGAGCTTCTGATTTGGTCTTTGAACTTATCGGTAGATTTCAAGAACTGATCTTCATGCACTTTAAGTCTAGCTTCTAGATCTACACTTCGCGTACAGTCGAATCCACTACTAATATTTTTAGAATTTTGATATATTTGTTCATTAATATTCGTGCTATTTATTATGTCCAATTGTTTCTGGCGTTTCAGAATATCATGTTCAGATTCTATTGCTTCGGCTACATTGTCTGATTTAAATTCAATCTTCAACCCGTAGTTCTGCTCCAGATCGCTATCCACACTGGCACTATCCAATTCGTCGTCTGATATAAATGATCCTTCCGAATCAGAGTAATATCGCACATCGTTCAATTGTTCTTTAGTCCCAACTTCCCATGATGTGGGTGAACCGTAGCGAATATTTGCTTGCAGAAAGAAATATTTGTTATTTATACATGTTAGAGCCAACTAGTTTATAACTTACTTTTATTTCTTGAGCATAGGTCTACATTTGGTGGAAGGCCCCAGGAATCATCATCGCTCAAGATATCCGTATTGTTTGCCATTTCGTTGGTCCATGTACCGATCTGGAATCCATCTGCTTTGAACTTATCATCAATTTCTTCAAGTGTTCTTGCAACCGATAAATTTTGTGCAATTTCTTTTGGATCTTTTGCTTGGCTATCAAAATTTTCATCAGTCTTAATTTCAGTTTGAATGTCCTTTTCTTCTGAAGAACGTTTCCCTCGATCATTCGTTTCAGTATTTTCAAAACACTCGGGAGCTTGATTAGAAATAGCTAGTTTTGCTTCTCTGGATTTTTTTAACACATCTGCTAGACTCCAACCAAAGTTGAGAATTGGCCATTCGAAGCCATCATTAGGAATGTTAGGAGCCCCTAGCCCAAGATCGTGTGCAACTTCTTTGCGAATTTCATCCGCCAACAATAGAGCATTGATCCGATATAAAATGCATGGCAAGCAAACGGCAGCGCGCCAGAGGGACGCGGGGAAAGGATGAATAGTGCAAAGTTCAGGTATTAAAATTTGCTTTTGCTCGAGATTCTCGCGTTTTGCCCGTTTCGTTTCTTCTGAGCTAGTAGGAAGAGCTACTCCTTTACGATTGACGTATCTATATATGTATATAATAATATTTATCTATTTTCGAATATGTAAATATTAAAAACAAACTACCAACCTAGGAGTGAGAAAATTTAGTCTTGCACTCGTATGATCTACATCAAGTAAGGGCTGTTTACAGTTTTGAATTTGTATATTATACTTTTTCAAATAATACTCTTCAAATGTACTATAGTTGAGTCCTGGAAATGAGCTCTTCGGTGATAAATGGTAACAAATTTCCGCAACGTAAAAATACTGCGGTTGATCCTGATTGCGATACCACGGCATGACTACTGCATCTCTAAATTGATTGCTATCAAATGCATAGTTTTTTCGTTCTTCATCCGGTACAGAGGTAGGCATTTTATCCACATTTTTAGCAATAACGTCGATAAAATCCCAATCTACCGTAACTTCACTATGACGAGTAATAGTGGGTACTATGAAGAAGCAGTTTTCAGTAGCTTCTGGATCGTACAGCATTAGATATTTCTGTAATCTCAGTACCTTGGTAAAAGTATAGTTGATGAATAGATTGATTTTATCAAGCTGTTGCTGGCTTAGAACAGCATGCTGTTTGCACAGATCCAATGCGACTTTAACTTCACCCGAACGGGTAAAAATTGGAAATGCACTTACTTTTGGTATGATCTTAGTTGTTAGTATCCCGAAACCCTGTGGAGAATCCTCGGGTGGATAAATCTTACGTCCTCGTGTATTTTGTTCCTCTGGAATAGGACACTGTAAGGTCATGCTGATGTGATATAGATATACATTGGATTGAACTTTGGGGCGACAATCTGAGAACGCTGATGCAATCTACGATGAAGAAAATATACGGGTTTGTGCTTCAAATTTTCTACTACCACTTACCCGTTTATAATAGTACTGTCTTCGTTTGGTAGTACCTGGTCTAGGCTCAGAATTTTCATTGACAATTTGAGCATCAGTGCTCTCCAGTTCGAAGTCTTCCCAATCTGCTTCAAATGCACGGAATGATTCTTTTCCTATTGGCTGTAGTGAGTCATCCAGCTCTCCAGCAGAATGTAGCACTCTGCAAGCAATATATGCAGCCATTCTTCGAGCTAAAATTTCTGTAGGCATTGGCAGACCCTTAAAAAATGTAGTGGTATAAAAATCTAGCGTTCATCTGTTGTTATGAAAAGAAATAATTTTAAAATCACAAATTGCATTTGCATTATTGCTTCTCCCGCACATATACTGCACTCAGAAACTATGGTACACATAGAAGTATGTATGTTTATGAGTACTTTTGATTGACTAATATGAAGGTGACACATTTGTGCATGTTGTTTAAGACAGTCAATTTACTCATTCAATTATAACCCAAATGCTCTTATAATTAATTTTTTCGCCGATTAAGAAATTGTTCATTTTTTGTTACAGACAGAGATGTCCATCTCCTCTGTTTGACGAAGAGCAATCAAAATTTCTCCCCTCGTACTGACAACTTCAACGAGAGCTCTTCTCTTTTACATATATACACCACTGCTGTATAAAGTGCGCACGCATCATGAGTGCACGTGTTTATTTTCTTCACTGAATTTAACCAAAGTGCTAGAGCAGAGCTATTAAATTCTCTGAGGTGGATGCAGATACTTTCACACGCCGGTGAGCACTCAGGTGTATGGTTTGCGTAGAAGAAGCGTGGGGCACACAAAATAAGCAAAATAAAACAATTTATTATTGAATTTTCGTTTTTCCTTGAAAGTTTTCCATAGCAAGGCCAGATCTACTCTCTGTTAATTGAAGTTCACAGAAGTGTTCGCTCACCATCACGCACCAGTGATCACTTGGGTGTATTTAGGCGAGAGCACGTGAGAGCGATTCATGTGAAGATAATGTGATTCTCTCGCACCAGCTTCTTTCAACACAAGCACACACTTAAAGTCTGTCTAATGGACACTGAGAAGAAGTGCGCTTTCCTCTTTGTGTAGAGCACACCAAATGTATTCGCAGTGTAAAATAGAAACTTACGCACTGGTGTATCAATCTAGTGAAATGCCATCACTGGTTACAGATAACAATCTTTGGCATGGTGACAATAACTATCCTAGCTGATTTCAACTATGCACCATTATATAAAAGAACTGAATAATATTCCAACAAAATTCTTTATATGGTATTACAACTGACTTGTACGATGTTTAATACAAATTCCTAGTTGTTACCAGTCTATAAGTGAATAATATTTTACAATTTGGCATGGCTTTTTAACGTAATTATAGATACTTTTTGTTCACGCTTGGCGAGTGGATATCAATAATTTACAGTTTTAGAATTCCTCAAATCGAAGGCTGCATTCGGTTTGTAGATATTCTTTCAAATCGCTATTTAATTTGTATTTTCGAAACGGGCTTGACAAGTACACGAACGAGGCGGTTACAGATTTGTATACAGAAGACATCACTTCCGACTGGTCATTGGATGACTTTTCGTCACCAAGGTTGCGATGTCATCGTAATGTCCTCCAAGTTTCGATAAAAAATATTGCGGCTTCGCAACGGGGATTCCAACTTAACTAAGGCATAGAAACAAGTTTTAAGTAAACCGGGCTAACGGGTGGATTACAGCTAGAGAGAGGCCGATGACGGGTCGACGACTGACTCAACCTGCGTCGACACAGCGGTTTGGGGTCACCGGGTCATCCTGGCTTCGGTTAGGTGATAGATATACCAAATTTATAGATATGTTAGAACACATTTAGGAACATATAACCCCCACATTTTTCGGGTTTACCAAAAGTTTGGTATATTCACCCTAGAAAGGTAAATTTACAGGTATATTTGTGTCCCTTTGAAGATATTTTCGAAATTAGGTTATTTTGTTCTATATGACCTGATGTATTACTTATCAGAAGAAAAAAACGGAAACGGAGCTTTATGAAGTTAGACTATTTACTATTCAGAGATACAATAGCAACAAAAGCGACGAACAAGACAATTCTTATTCGATGCAGACTTCGACTGTGTGCAATGGAGTCTTGTGGATTCATCACTGCTATCCTGCTTTATCTCCTGTTGATCATTCAAAAATCGGTCCATCAAATCAAATCTCTCCACAATATTATCGAAGTAATTGCCTCGAACGGATAATGTAGTGAGAGATAATCTGAAAGAATAGATTTATTTTTTTAATAGGCCATCTGAAAAAAAATCCTACCTTGTTTCTGTCCCCCTTCTAGTAACTGGACGTTTAGCATTTCGTGCTAATGATGAGATTTTTTTTATTTGTTCCAAACGCTGCTTTAACTCTGTACTGCTCGATGTTTCCGGCTGAGATTTTCTAATCGATAATGTCGAATTCTCAGTTAACTCCTCAATAGTGTAAATATTATGTCTGTTTAATGTTATACTACTACTTGAAGTAATGCTAGTATCGGAAAAAACATTACCCGCGTTGACATGTAAATTGGTACTGAATTCATCGCAGTCACGAAATGGTGGACACCATTTGGCAACGTTTTGTAAAGCCTCTCTATGCAAATTAAGCATTAGATCAAACGATTCCATCAATGAAATTCCAAAAAAAAATTAAAATAACAGGATGACGTAGAACATATGTAACACTTCACATTGCGATCTGCCATAAATTGTAGAAATCATATCCCCGAGTATGTCAAAGCTAACTAGATTCGAAACAACACCAGTTCGTTCTAACAAAATACTTGGGATCGTAACGTGTTGACTAGTTGAGATATTTTTTATATGAGGCATTTCCACACAAAATAAGCCACCAAATATTTTTTCATGTAGGTAACTTATTTTTTCGGTTAAGAACTCAAAAATATTCGATATGCTTTTTTTTTATTTCAATATGATACGTAAAATTTTCGAGGAAGGATTTTTTGAAGTTTCGTGTTCACAAAAAAAAGAACCTTTTTTTAAACAGCCTATATTGAAAAATCTAACAAAGATACGAAAATCCACCCAAGACATGAAATGTGCGTCTTTTTCTTAGCTTTCAAATAAGCGATTTGGTTTGACTAAATTCTGCCAATGTTTCAGAATGGAAAGATTAATACTTTCGGAGCAGTACATTTTTCAACCATGGCCCGCACGCGCGCAGCGTACTTCAGTGTAACTCGCTAGGAATGTAGCAGTTTTCCATGCCTTAACATTCCGATTTCCAAGCTTAAAAAACAGCGCACATTATTCTACACTGAAATGAAAATCTTATTTATATTCATTAGATTTGTCATATGAATCATATGCAGAATATAATTCATAGAAATTATATGGTAACTTATAATCTTTATATAATGTGTACGTCAAATCTAAATGGACGTTATCATAATGAAAGTTATAAAAATTACCCCTAATAATTTATATGGAAATCTGATGGAAGTCGTGAATCGTACTGCTTGAAGCTGAAGAAATAGTTGTGTTTCCGATATTCATCAACTGCTCCAGACCATTTATTTAAGGAAGTTCCGCATCTCAATGTAATTTTAAATCGCTGACAAGACAGCTCATCCAACTTCGTTCAAGGATATGCGTTAACGGACCATTAAATATATATCCGGTACATTTCATTACTCTATCTGTCTAGTAAGATTCATTTTTATTTTCAGTCTCGGGATCTCACTTCTTTTTCGCAAATATCATGAGGTGCTCCCTTACCGAACGGAATACTAGTAAAGCTTGAATCCTCAAAGAAAAGTAGTAGTTGGCGATTATCTGCTATTCGTATGAGCTCAATTGAAAGTTATATATATATATATATATATATATATATATATATATATATATATATATATATATATATATATATATATATATATATATATATATATATATATATATATATATATATAAAATTTTTTTCAAACTAGTCATATGGTATATATGAACCTATCTAAATAAAATCGAAGTGAATATTATATGCGCTTCATAAATTGTATGTATGTATGTTGTGCGGATATCTAGTAATGGTTATAGGACGCGCCAATCAATTTGACTCAGACTGGAAATTTCATTCGTTATATGGAAATCCTGTAAAAATAACGTTAAGAAGAGTTTTATGTTTCATAAGATTATCTCATATATTTGACATGATGTTGAACACATCTTGTAACTATTATTGGAAATGCTAATAGTGCAAAATCATTAGAATATCATATAATGTGAAAAAGAAAATTTAGCTCAGTGTATCTGCAGCAGATAGAATAATGTGCGTAAAATATTTTGCACTGTCTGTCGTGATCCAATAATCGCTCCAGGAAACTTCTCGCGCTGATGCTATGACCGCTCCATACAGAAGAAAGTTGAGGTGCGCAAAATGTTTCACACTGCCGTCTTGCTGCGGGAACCGCTCAGAAAATAATAATGAAAATTTTCAAACCATAGCTTTTATATCCGCATAGTGTGTTTGATGTCTTGATAAAGTGTTCTGATTGGCATGTGAAAGCATGGGTCTATTTAAACTGATTTTTCAATAGTTTGCTATTGCAAACTGTACGTTTATCTGATATTCATGTCTAATGTAGCGTTAGCACTATTGCTTGGAAAACATTTTTTTCAATTTTTCAATGGTATGCTATTGAAATACTAGAACGACATTGCCATACATGATTAAGTTAAATGTTCCCGAATCGATTGGTAGTAAGATTATAAAAATCCATCAACAAATGACTAATAACTCAGTTCTAAATTATAACAGAAAAGGTTACGCGACTATTTTTTAAATTTTTAATTGACAACCGGCCACGTATAGTGAAGAGTAAGGCATTTTTAATGCCAAAAAGGTGGGTGGGTAATGTCAGAGACATAACTGGATGTAGTGAATAAGAATGAAATTGGCACGCTTCCTCCACCCTTCCGAATATCAGTTACTTGATCGAAAGTGTGATGTTGCCCGACGGCGAGCACGTTTACGTTACGAAACTAAGTCGATTCCGACGGAACGGCGAATAAATCACGATGAGAACTTTGAGAATTTTCTAACTCGGACATGTGCCTTTTTAAGAGAAAGAAAAACGCGTGTTACTCTATACATGTTTAATTTAAGACTAATGAAAGGAAGTTGGCGGAAATTACAAATGACATTTCCTGTTGGCAACAATTTTTTCTCTTCGCTCATTCCTGCTCTTTGTCAGGGGGTGAGCCAATCTTCGACTCGGGAATGAAGAATCGTTCACCGCTTGCGACCGTAAACACCGCGCCGGCCTTGAGACGATAGCCTCAATTACAGGGCAACACAACCAGCGATACAACACAACCAGAGATACTACAAACAACAGACTTTACTACATTTTATTCATACGGCCCATTGAGTTTGAGCCCGCCAAAGTGTGACGTTGCGTACAATCCCGTTAGCATCTGGATGGACTGCTACCACACGAGCAAGCTCCCAAAAGGTTGGCGGTGTATTTTCCGTCTTGACCAGCACAAGATTTTGATGTTCTCCTGTATCGTTCTCCATTTATTTCTCGGCTGAAGGGTTGCGAGATATTCAGATCTCCAACGCTCTCAGATATCAGCAGAATACCGACGAAGTCGTTGATATCGATCCAATCGATTTTCTGGCACATGGCTTGTATTCGGCTTTAGTATCAAGTTCAGTGGTTGACCAATGACAAAGTGTCCTGGCGTCAATGCTTCACAGGAATCTGCAGAATTAGAGAGCGCGCAAAGAGGGCGGGAATTTAAACAAGCTTCAATTTCCACGAGCAATGTCGTCAGATCTTCGAATGTAAGAATCTGTGTTCCAACCACGGTACGAAAGTGTTTTTTCATGCTCTTGACTGCGGCCTCCCACATACCTCCCATGTTAGGAGCACTGGATGTGGTGAATCTCCATTTAACTCCGCAACGGCTAAGATAACGATCAATCTCGGTGTTAAAGTTTAACTTCTGAAGATTCTCTCGTAGCATTCGATCCGCACCAACGAAATTGGCCCCGTTATCTGACCACAGCTGAGACGGTAATCCACGACGTTCACAAAAACGTTTCAAAGCAGAAATGAAGGCATTTGACGTCAGATCGGTTACTCCTTCCTAGTGGATGGCTTTTGTCGCTAGGCACACAAAGACAGCAACATAGCCCTTAACTGTTTTGATGATCTCAGAAGATTGGTTCGTAATGTGACAGGTCCGGCGTACACCCCAACATTTTCAAAAGTATACGTCCTCCTGACGATCTGACTGCAGGCAAACTTTTCATCAGCTGCTGTGCCTAGCCTTTTGGCCTTCCAACGAGCACAACGAACACAGTTGTTGATCACGGATGATACTGCTGTATGACAACTGACAACCCAGTATCGTTGATTTAGTGAAGCAATCACCAACGTTGGCCCACCGTGTAGATTTTGCAGATGCTGTTGCTGGATAAGCAAGTATGTGTACCGATGTGTCTTCGGTAGAATCACCGGATGCCGCATGTTGTAGGGTAATCCTGAGTTCTGCAACCTGCCTGAGACTCGCAGTGTACCCTGTCCATCAAAGAACGGATAGGCTGGTTTCAGCTGAGCATTTTTTGGTTCCAACCCTTTACGAATGAGATCGAGATCGCGACCGAACTGTTCGAACTGAGCGAGTCGAGACAACTGCGTGTCTGCATGTTGTATTGCAGATGGTGTTAAATTGCTACTCACTAACGTTTCCTTTCTTAACTTTTCCAGTGCATTTGTTTTGAAGCGAGTCACCCATGCCAACAACCGTTTAATGAACACAAGAGACGAATAGCGTTCTAAGATATATTTTTCCACTTCAAATGTTATATTTATGTTAGGGTAACAATATTTGTATTCAAACACTTAATTGATTTTGTATCTTCACGCATTGTTTCTTCGGGTAATGGGGAAATCGATTCAGTTTTCCACCTTTCAGAGCCATCTTGCAACCAGTTAGGGCCTGACCATCACAGAGTATGATTCACTAAATCCACGGGTTAAACTCCTCGAGAAGCACAATCAGCCGGATTGTCAACGGATGCAACATGATTCCATGAGCTTCGGGGAAGCAAATCGAGAATTGTCGACGTGCGATTGGCAACAAATGGTTTCCATATTTCGGGGTGCGCTGAGAGCCACTCCAAAACAATTCGGGAGTCAGTCCGAGCGTGCATACACAACTGCTGCATAGGCTGCTTCCGATGCATCGGCGAATCCGTGCAGCTGGATCTTTCCATTGTGGTTTGCTAACCACCTAGGAATGCGTATTTCCTCAATCAACTGCAAACTTAATTTGATCCTGGTCCACTCATCATCAATAGCAGCAGGAAGGGGGTCATTCCAAGATAAATCGAGAAGCCAAAGTGATTGATACAAATTCTTATTCCGAACGATTACCGGCGAAATCCATCCAAGAGGGTCGTACAAGCGAGCCGTATCTGACAACAGTTGACGCTTAGTATTTTGCTGATGAATGTTCAGTTTCAGTTTATAACAGAATTCGTCCTTTGATGGAGACCAATGTATCCCCAATGCTTTCACTGAATCCGCCTTTGGTGCCAGTTTCAGCGCAATCGGTTATTGAAGCATTTCTTCATTTGATTTCAGCAACTGTGGAACGTTTGTCGACCACTTTCGCAAATTAAATCCAGCGGCTGATGTTATCTGGATAATATCGCTTTTCAACTGGACTGCATCTTCTAACGAATCAGCACCCGACAGGAGATCGTCGACGTAAAAATTTTTTTCAATTCTTTCAGCAGCAACAGGGTACACTGTCTTGCTGTCCCTGGCTGCTTGTCGTAGTGATTCGATGGCTAAGTAAGCGGCACAGGCAGTTCCGTATGTTACCGTTAGAAGTCGATAATGTTCTACAGGCAATTCGGGATCAGTTCTCCATACGATCCGCTAGAAGTCCGCATCAGCATTGTGCACCCACACAGTTTTTTGAATTTGGGGTCCAAATTGAATTTCCTCTCCATCGCTTTTAATCTTTGTATCGCTGCTGGCAAGGACTCTCCAAGAGCCAACTTGGATTCGTCGAATGGTAAACGGACTTTGATCACCTTCTGTATCACGTTGGTGTGTGGTTTGAAATAGTTCAATTGCTCTGTCCTCCTCCTGGGTGAGGGGTTTCGGTTCATCCCAGAATTGCCGAAGCGTACGATCAACGTTGATTTTTGAACATAAATTGATTACTGCTGAGCGACATTGAAGCGAGGCCGCATCGCCAACTTGACCAGCAACAATCCAGCCAAACGCTGAATTTAATGCTACTGGAAGCCCATGTTCATTCTTCACTTTTTTATCACCTAAAATCGAGAGAAACACATCTACTCCAAGAATTAGATCGATCTTTCTTGGCTTTCTGAATCCGGGATCTGCCAGTTGTAATGATTCCAAACATTTCAAACGGTTGGTGTCGATTTTCTGCTGCGGAAGGTTTCGTGTGAGCTTGGTTAGCACAAAGGCCTTCGTGTTGACGACTGCTTGAGATTTCTAGATTCACCACTTCTTTGGTGGTCTCGGATCCACAGTTCATTATTCCGGTGACAATGAGATTAGCGTTGTTCCTTTTCAATCCAATGTGTGCAACACAACTTTCGGTGATGAGTGATGCTTGGGAACCACAATCGATCATCGCGCGTACCTCATAAAACTGATCGTTTTTTCATTTTACTCGAACCACGGCTGTCGGTAAAGTACCTACAGTCAACATTGAACAACTGTTTTTGACGTTAGCCGAACAGGATACTACTTGCTCGTTGCCATCCTCGTCGCTCTTCGCCGCTAGCTTCTCGTTCGCTTTCACGGTTGTTTTATTAACAGCTACATTCGTCATCTTATCGCACAGCAATGTATGATGTTTTTGTTTACAGTCAGCGTTTCTGCATACAGATTTCGATTGGCAAACTTTCACCCAATGATTTGACCGTAAACAATTAAAGCAAAGTTTCGCATGCTGGGCCAACTCACGTCGCTCTTTCACCGGTGCTTGCTTAAAATCACTGCATTGATAGAAGGACTATAGGAAGACTATACGACGGTAATTGTGTATCGATTGGCTCAGCTTGCCTTCCGTGGAACTGGACAGCCAACTCCTCCACAGATGTTGAAGCTGCAGCTTATCTGATCAGCAACGCCCTTTGTGTTTCGAGTAACACTCTTACTGCTTCTTTTAAACCACTACTAGTATCCGTAACAGTCTGATCACTACCGATTTCTTGTTCCTCATTCAACATCGGAACATACAAATTTTTTGTCGCATAATAGATTTTTTCGAAATCCGACCGAACGTTTAGCACAGACAACAAATCATCCGGGTTAAATTGCTCCTCGATTTCGGATTGAATCTGGTCAAAGTTCTCCTCCATATCCACCAGTTTCTGCAGGCGATCTTTAATTTCACTCGTCGGAGGGTCTTGTGAGCACAAGCTTCTTGCACTCGCGTGTTCCCGTTTCAGCCTTTCGATGGCGATGTTTCGTTTATTCAGCAGCACTTCCATAGTCGCGAATTCGCTGCTATCCGGCTCGAAGGACCAAATGTTGCCCGACGGCGAGCACGTTTACGTTACGAAACTAAGTCGATTTCGACGGAACGGCGAATAAATCATTTAAGAATTTTCTAACTCGGACATGTGCCTTTTTAAGAGAAAGAAAAACGCGTGTTACTCTATACATGTTTAATTTAAGACTAATGAAAGGAAGTTGGCGGAAATTTTTTTCTCTTCGCTCATTCCTGCTCTTTGTCAGGGGGTGAGCCAATCTTCGAATCGGGAATGAAGGATCGTTCACCACTTACGTCCGTAAACATGTGAATTGTGCCGAATTTACCTCCTTAACTACTAGAATTTGAAACGATGCATCTACACTTAATTGCGGATAAGTTACATCAAACATTCTG
This sequence comes from Malaya genurostris, assembly GCF_030247185.1. Classification (NCBI taxonomy): domain Eukaryota; kingdom Metazoa; phylum Arthropoda; class Insecta; order Diptera; family Culicidae; genus Malaya; species Malaya genurostris. The sequence goes on along the minus strand of NC_080570.1, from coordinate 94,190,706 downwards.
ACACACAAATAATTTCTACGAAATAATTTTATAGTTTTTTTTTAAATAAAATAATGGTGGTTCCGAAAAGAATGAAGTACAGTCATACCTCATGAATCGTCGTTTAGCAGTTAAAATTGACGATCATACTCCTGAAGAGTTCCTCGCATCATCCGGAATACCAGTCATCTCGGACTGTTAATATTTTTACTATACTTCAATGATGTCAATTTTGCTCTGGAAGGTCCTCGCTTATCATTTGCTGATGATGCCAAGATCTACCACGTCATCCGCAACTTAGAAAAAGCAGCCTTTCTCCAGCGGCAATTGTTAGTCTTCGCAGAGTGGTGTGAAGTTAACCATATGATTGTAAATCCCGACAAGTGCTCGGTGATTACGTTCATAAGGATAAAAGTGTCATTCCATGTAGCATACTTTTTGGATGAATCCTTGATTGGAAGATCGACTAACGTTAAGGATCTTGGCGTCCATTTCAATGAACAACTTACATTCAAGCATTGCATCAGTTATATTGTACCTAAAGCTTTCCGTAGCTTAGAATTCTTAATGAGGATGACTAGGCACTTTACAGTCGTATACTGTCTACAATACCTTTACTGCTCGCTTGTTCGTTCAACTCTCGAATCGCAGTTTGGAATTTCTGCTACATGAACGGTGCGCACAGAATTGAGACAATACAAAGCAGATTTGTTTGCTTCGCTCTTCGCCGATTTTCGTGGACCGATCCTCATCAACTATCTAGTTATGAAAGTCGCGGGTTATTATTCGATCTCGACAGTATACAAGTGCGACGGGAATTATTACGCGCTTTGATAATAGCAGACATATTCAACGGTAGGATCGACTGTCCCGTTTTGCTCAACGAAATTAATATTAATGTGCGACCCAGAGCTCTTCGCAACAGTGCATTTCTTCGACTTCCTATACGACGTACCAACTATGGCGCAAATGGTTCTATCATTGGTTTACAGAGATCGTTCAACCGTGTTTCATCTGGGTATGATTTTAATGTGTCACGGAGCAGAATGCGAACGTTGATTGTAAATAAATAAATAATGTCAATTTCACTTTGCTTATCATAATTCAATTCTAATATCCACTGTCACTTTCGTTAAAGAGTAATACTTACAATACGGGTACATATTTTGAACTACTTTTTGCAGTATTCATTAGCTCATACCTACTAACTTCGGAATTAGTATCTGTATTGTGTTATACCTTAGTGAAAATGTAGAATTCAATGGTGACAAAGAAAGTAAAATTGGTTCTTAATAATTTCCAAACACGATTGATTTAAGTAGCATGATGGATTTTTGAAAAATTTTGCATTTGAACTGCTATCAATGTTCAGAAAGATTTATACGACAGACAAAATTGCACCGTTACAAAACTAAGCAATGGCCCAAGTAACAATTTTTGTTACGCTAGCTTGTTTGTGACTAGTTTGCAACCAGATATTTGAGTGATTGTTACTAACATCTAACCACTTGCATGACTCAAAAGGCGCAGTTTCTACTAGTTGTTAAATCGACTAAAAATATGTTGTCGTTACGTTGTAATGCCATACTGAAATAACTTATCTTTTCATAACTTGAAAATAACTGGTTTCCAAGTAAACTAGTTGAAACTTATACCGTTTTCGTTTATTGATCAGAGCAGCCCGAAAGCTGACCCAGAGTCGCCCAAACAACGTTTAATATGTTTGTTTTAGCAACCTGAGGTCGCTCTAGAGCGGACTCCAATCGCGTAGTTTCGCTCTGAAAATTTTTTCGGGTCGCACCACGCATCCAGCCGAGTTTGTTTATTTTATCTTTTTTTCATGAGTTGTTGTTTAGGGCGCGTAAAACGTGTTCGTTTTACTTGGAGTCAGAGTAGCCCGCGTCTAGGTTCAAAAACGAAAACGGTATTAGTCACCATCGACACTATAAACATTGAATGAATCCAGAATACTTTTCTATCTTCAATAAAAAAGCAGAAGAGTACTTTAAGTCACAAACTTGATACAAGGTACAAATTTCACAACGATCCAAAAATTGTCGAGCGGAATTCAATTTTACTTAACTGTTTTTTATGCGCCTTCAATAAAAATCTGTTTTTAAAGATATAAAAAATAAACAAAATTATAACCCTATGTTCAGAATGCTCAAAATTATTCCAAGTAGAGTGATTTCTCATCATTTTAAATTCATATATCATGAGAACTAGGGTAACGGCTCCCTATTTCATCTGAGCTCCTATTTCTATCTCATCCCGTCACCTCATTACTTTGAACATGAATAATATTTTACAACCTACCTGAACCAGACTGTGAAATGTTTTAAAATGATTATAAAAGCTATTGTCACACTTTTGCATTGAACGAAATGGTTTTAAGTTCTTCGGTTATCGTTTTTTTTCATTTCAAATAAACTCACTTTTCAATTTAGGACACATTTTCGTCTCAAGATTTACAGTTCGTCATGTTTCTGAATATCTACTAATCGATTCGTCTCAAAACATGATCACTATTTCGCACAATTACACTACCATTGAATGCTGGATGACTTCATAATTAGTAATGTTCACTTGCTACTTGTTTAATTAACGATTTAAAACTTCAAAAACTACCCGACAAACAATAAAAGTCTTTAAAAATATGAGATGAAAGTTTTTCACTTAGTTCACTTGATTGCGCTTTGTTTTCATCTCATTTGGTTTCGCAAAGTTGCCAAGTTATCTCATAATGTTTCAAAAGAAAAGTTGTTTTTTTTTCTTCGAAATCTCATCAAAAAGTATGTTTTTTGGTATCCGTGACATTAGTTTAATTATACTGTTGATATTTATATTTTAGTAAACCTGTTTTGGCTTCGAATATTACCAGGAAGAGCATGTTAAATACTAATGAAATAACCATTGTGGCATATCTAGTAGCACTAGTTTCATTCCGCTATACGTCAACATAACGCTGCACTGATAAAAATTTGTACGATCGATTCATATGTAAACAGCAATTCAATTTAATGTGCTTTTTCATTTCAATACAAAACCAATGCCATTTGTTTCAAGATTTCATGTGCAAATTCACTAAGATGCAAGATCAGATTATTTTCCATATAGCATTGATGTGTTTTTCCTTTGGATGTGATGTGTTTTGCTATTGAATTGAACTACATGTGTGAAACACTTCATTTTCAAGTGGAAATGAATACAGCACAAATGTATGTGCAAAACACTTGATTCGGTCAACCGTGTTTCAATTGAAATCTATATGAAAAACAATGTGACATTCATATGAAATACATATAGAATCTGGAGGTAACGATATATCTTATCATTTTTATGTGCATTTTAGATAAATGTAACATGATTTCCACTAAATATCAACAAGTTTTACATTCATTTTAGGAGTTGAATGTATGTTTTCATGAGTTTCATGTGTTCCACAAGTAGTGATAGCTCAAATGCTTTGCACATCATGCTAGCGTGCAAATTATTTTCAGTGTGTGAAGTGTGTGTGTTTCATCGGCTGTGCCCAGAGATGCCAGATATTTTCATAGAAAATATGTATTACGTTGTATAGAAACTCTATATCTGGTCTATCTGTTTTCACTAATAAAATGATGTTAAATCTGTTTTTACTAATAAAATCTGTTAACATCATTTTATTAGTGAAAACAGATAGACCAGTTATAGACTTCCTAGGCAACGTAATACATATTCTATGAAAATATCTGGCTTCAAATAGTTCAAATTGGTTCCTAATTTTAATATAAATGTTTGTCAGTGTTCATAATCAATTATCTACATAAAAGATTTCCACTTTAACATGTGATTTGTCCGTTGATTAATAATTTTTTAAAGAATCACCGCAATCAAATACTAATAGATACTCAGAGAAAAGTCTAATTTTTTACTTCTTTCTTTCTATGAACCTGTACAACTCTGTATTAAATTTAGGAAATCTTTACAAAATCGGTACTTTGATTTAACCCAGTATGCGAACGCAAAAATCTATACAATACATATAGATCTGTATAAATGGCATCTCTGGCTCTACACTTTGTTTTAAGAAGGGCTAATGAATAAATAGTAACAATAACAGGTTTGTTTTTATTTAAAGTTCACCAATTTAACTTTTCAGTAAAATTTTAAATTTAGAGCGCAAGGTAACGGAAACGACTGAAAAATTTTTAAACGTTGAAATGATTTCAAACTAGTTCTAAAAATATCGTATATTGTCTCATAGTTGGCATTAGGCCGTTTTTAAGAAGAATTCTGACATTTTGAACCTGAGAGTGTAATAGTGGAATATTTCGTTTTGATTGCTGTCGCCATTGCTAATTTATAGGATGAATAAAGGATCAACGATAGGATGGATAAAAATCCATTGAGATGAAATTAGGAGCAGAGTAGTAAACATTTCATAAGTGTTTTTTGCTGTTTTATGAACATTATTTTAATTTCCAAGGAATGTGAATCAAATCTCAATGTGGAGCAAGGCGAATGAAGCAGTAATATGAAATAGTTATAGTGATTTTAGTGGCTAAATCGACGTTTGAAGGCGACGTCCTCACAAATGAGATGAAATAGGGAGCCCTTACCCTATAATATTATCACAATCGATGTTCAATCCCTATATTATTTTCTTCGTGTTTATGACAGTGCATAGAACAAAAATAACTAAAGTAGTTTTGAATAAAGTAATATCTTGGTTTTATTTACGTTTCATACACTTCTTGAGACTCCATATTGTGTTCGCCATATTCGAGCCAACAAAGGTTGTTTTGTTTGCATTTTAGTTATCATAACGTTGGGAAAACTTACCGATAACTATCTGAATTGATGAAGAAATTATATGTTACAATCTTATAATATCTAAGTTATTGCTATATCAATTCACAGTAACGATTCACATATACGTTAACGTATTTATAATGGTTTCGCAACGGAAAATAAACCTTTTTTCAACTAGTAGCTAAAAACATAGCTGTGATTAAAGATATGTTAGAATCAAGTAACGATAACTTACAAATGATAGTTAGTTTAATGTTTACGTTATAAAGAAACACTGCTGTCACCTTGTTTTAACCAGTATAACATAAAAAAAATGTTCGTGCTCTTGTTGCAACACAGTTGGGTTAAGTGGTATCAAAACTTGTTATGGGTTGCTACTGTTGACGTCAAATAAACTTATTTTCAACTAGTGGCTAGAAGCATTGTTGTGATTAAAAATATGTTTGGATTAAGCAGCGATAGCTTATAAACTATGTTTAATTCAATATAACACAAATATGTTATGATGAAACATTGTTGTCACCATGTTTTAACCAGTATAACATAAAACACATATTCGTGCTCTTGTTGCAACATAGTTTGGACTTTGTCGTATCAGAACTAGTTGCGGATTGCTACTTGGGGGCTCATATAGTTCCAACCAGGGGTGGAAATAAGCACATTTTTTTTATTTACAGCGAAGAAAAACAGTCAGTATTATCTTCTCATATAACATATATATTGTAAATATTATAATGAACTTTGAAACGAATGATTTTTGATAAGATTAATTGTACTTAGAATTTAAAACTTCTTCATCGTTATCAGTGTCACTGTCTGATTCTGAATCAACATTTGAACTAAGTTAGGCTCGTTTTAATGCAACTCTGTGTTAATGGAACAGGGTTGAAGTTCAAATGGCTGTCACTTATGATTTCCGTGATATAATGGTATAAGTGACGTAAGCGTCAAAACTGAATATCGCTCAATTTTCTCGGATATGGATTATCCGATATTAATAATTTTAGGCCCGTTAGGTGTTTATTTCGTCGGTCGCATCGAAATGCCATGCTTCGTGATGTATTTAAAATTTATTCAGCAATACCGTCGTTGTGGTATAATATCATCAATTAAAACAGCTAATAATTTTAACACACATGCTGCGATGAATAATAATTATAATGATAATAAAAACATGTCCAATCGCAAAGCGTGCTGCGCAGCTGATTAATATTACCCTCACAGAAAAAAAATTTGAATTTTACTGGCGACGTAATTCTACAAAAGATACAATTCACTACTATTCAATTTTTCAAATGACGCAATATTCCACTCGCACAGAGTTTTACACGTTCCGAGTGTAATTCGCTTCTGGCTACCAAGTGCGGCTGTATGGATTTATATGTATCAATTATTCAATGAACGGATATGTGCTTCTGTGGTTCATTCGAGTTGTCGATGTGCTTGTGATCTAGTGTTTCTCAGTTCAAGTCGCGCTGTTGTTATCGATCTTTCGTTTTCATTTCATTCCAATTCAATCCATTCTCATATCACACAATGTTCTTGAATATAAATTTATGTGAAATACGACGCTCCATTTATATGCATCTTATAAGATGTAAAATCACAAGATTTTTTTCCAACTGTGGTATTTAACTTGAAAATCATACACAGAAGTAACAGGAGTGCAGGTTTTTGCTACGCTAATTCAAACGCACCATTCAAATGATGAGCCAAATGTTGCGCTCCTACACAAGCGATCATCTTCGCTAGTGATTACGATCTGATAATTTTTTAATCTTGATTGGAGACACTGCTTGTAAAGTTCAAGAATTCAACTGCAGGATCTTTTACGTAAGGGGATCGGTTTCTAATTAGATGCAAGATTTTGAATAAATTATGCCTAAACTATTCGTAGATTCTCAGCAAAATGGTTTAATCATATGAACAAAATAATCAAACCCGTTTTTGAATGTATTCCTGAATCAGTTTTTATATCCGACATAGAAGGTAATTTGAAATGTATGCGTGAGATCAGTTTTGAAGATTTATAATCTTTTTGTGTTCATTTATATGCCAGTTTTAATTTTTATGGTGGAATTTTTCTGAAAATCGATCAATACCAGTTCCGTTTCAAAGTTATAGACCACTATGATTCAAATGAGCGACAACCGCAAAAAAGTTCTCTGCGGCCTAATACACATATTCAAGTTAACATGAAGAGACATGAATGAAACATTAATTTCCACACCTTCTTATCAAACAATCTCTGTGTGTGATACTGTTTGAAACCTAGCAGATTTCAAAAGGTGACTGAGCGTTATATAAACGGCTGATAAGTGCAACTTATCACTGAAAACCTCTTTGAGTAGCTTTGAATACGAGAACCAAGTTAATAATTTGTGTGGTAAAACCGGACTCCTGAGCAGAAAACGTTTAAAGCCATGTACTAATACAAGAATCGGACAAAAAACTTTGAATGAGATAACCGGATAAAATCTTAGCCGGTACTTACAGAGCAAGAGTGTTGATTTTTGCATGAAAACTTTCCTATGGTTGCGGGATTCATTCCACACATTGAATGTTATGTATTTTATCTAACGAATTCAAAGTCATTTGCTGTATTAAATAAACTTAAATTAAACTTAACCCACCCATTTAACCTACAAGTTGTTTGAGATCTAAAAGATTTTTGAATGCTGGATATTGATGACGACCCCTTCATTTTAATCAAATTGTACAGAAATCAGATATTTTTATCATGACAAACTAAGTTCGATCCTCAACCTTCCAAGCTACGCGGATAGCTGCCGACTTATCGACTTGGATCTGCTGTCTGTTCGAAGGAATGTTCACAAGGTCGTTTTTATCTAGGGCTAGGGCAATTTTACAAGCAAAACTATACAACTATTTGTAATGTAATTTAGTTTTATCGAAGTCTTATATTATACCATTTGGATATTATAATCTGTTTGGTAGAAAAGACAAGGAGGGTTTATGCCTTTTGGAGAAAGAGATTATAAAATGCATCTCCAGAAGGCTTTCCTGCTCTCAAATAAATAGATAAATAAATAAATGTCTATTGAAATATTTTTCGGAATCAAAATTAATTAAAGTGTAAAAAATCACTCCTATTATCGATATTATCAGATTTAAAAAGTAGTTTTATATAGTTAAAACTAACTAATTGAAATCTAAGAATCATCTAAGATTCAAATGAAAAGCTTTAAGATTCTGTAAAACATCTTGCTTTTAAGTCAGATATAACTTCCGGTTTCGGGGATACAGGGTGATTGGTATAAAAATGTCTATTCCACATAAATTAATCAGGTTTCTTGGGTTAGCAGATTTGGATAGTCGATAAAATAAATTAACTTTTTTCAGTTTTAGTGGTATTCAGTTGTCGATTCAGTAGGCACCTAAAAATTTTAGTTCGTGCTATGATTCCTCAAAGGTGTCTTCACTGTTTTCAAATATTTTGAAACAAATGTAAACTATTCAGCTACTCAGGTGAATTTATCTGACTTCGGCCACACCGATTTTAGAATTCCGGTTCCAGTGAAAAATCGTTTCTCAAAGCTCAATCGTTTTCTCAAAAAAAGCCTAATCAAATTTCAGAAACAAAAATTCAAATTAAAATAAACTTATATACAAAATTAATTAATTTTATCCAATTATGACATCACATGATGATGAATTTTTAAAATTCAAACCGATATAGAAGATGACAATCCCGAAAAGCTTCAAAGTTGGACTCAAAACTGTTGTAATTTATTCATCGTATGGCCATACGAATCGGGTTGGGTTATGCTGGTTCCTGAATACCGGCTCTGGAAGTACCTTAAATAACCGTAAACTCTAAAGTGGAACTTACATATCATGGCATGTTCAATCAATTATCACACTTCTAGATTCAAATTCGATCCGATTTGCAGTTTCGACATTACAGAGTAAAGAGTGATTAAAATCTCAAATTGTCGCTTAAAACGACGGTCATTAGAATAATGTCATGAAAACTTAAACACCGAAGAATATTCAAGCAAAAAACACATGCGGATTGACAAAAAAAAACGTGTCATCTCACTGCTAGGTGGATTAAACACATTTTTTGATTCACAATCGGAAATCTTGATTCACACTTTCGTGCGCAAAATGGGCTTATTTCCACCTCTGATTCAAACACCAATCTAATCAATATAAAAATTTTCTAAACCCCAAGCGATTTTTCGTTTTTTCGAGAATAACAACTTAAAATTTACACAAAAGAAACCGCATTACTTTGAAAGAAAATTCACATGAAAAAAGTCGCACAAAAATACTTCAGTGGATGAATCTCAAAAATTCATAATTTTAACTTTTCTAATAAGAGTTATTTAAAATAATCAGATTGTTTCATTTATATGACATATTGCTAAATTATGAAAATTTTCGCATTTGAGCCAAATCTCCAGAATAATTTGATATATCATTTTATGTATCAGACTACAACCTCGGACGACAGGGAAAACGATCAGCATCTGGCGGAAGATACACTATATGTCCGTCATGTAAAACTTTTTTTTCTACAATTATATGAAACAGAATTTTTCGTGCTTATAACAGATTCTGTACAGTAAAAAAAAAATGAAAATCGATAATTTTTCTAGCATTTCATAGTGTCCTCTTAACAATCCAACCACAAAGCCTCAAAAACATTCGGAACGGTATTTTCAAATGGCTGTATCTTCGTTGACCCTGAACCGATTTGGTTAAGTTTGCAGTGGATTATTGGGAGCGTCTAGGTTATTGTAGACTAATGTTGACTTGGATTTAAGCATGGGTCAATTTAGTTAAACTGAAAATGTCAGAGCATATACTGTAAAAGTCATATATATCGTTTCTATAGCCATTTGAAAATACTGTTCCGACAGTTTTTGAGGCTTGGTGTAAGTAAAACAGGCATGGTTGGAGGAGTGTTAATAGAAATAAAGAAAATCACTTACCAAAATATCCTCTTTCAGAGGAGAATTAATAGGCATCCTTATCGTGTACTGATATAGGTCATAGCCATTCCGCGTGGTCTTCGCGCAGCGCCATAAAGGTGTTAATTTTGTGAACGTGTCACTAGGTAATTTGGCACAGTACTTATTAATCATTTGTATTGCATTGGCCAAACTCACAGCATTGCTATTTTCTTCTGTTTCTGACAGTGGTCTGAATGATTCTAGGAATCGATTGAAATTATCAGCATGCAACTGTTGGCTTTCTGGTGGTTCTGTGTTTTCACATTTATGAAGCAGAAGCTTAAATTATTTTTTATTACTTATCATACCGATTCGAATCTGAATTTTTAAATACCTTTTCTATTTCCATGTAAACTGCTACCATTTCAATCATTTCGTTTGTGCAATTTTCCATTATCTGTAAGCTAGACTCAGAAGTGCCGCTCGTACAATAGCCCTGCGAGTCTTTATCACTAAGACAATTGTTAATATTTGTTTCGAAATCTGAATCATCATTATTTACACTATCGGCAGAAGTTTTTTTGCACATATAATAATGTGCTCGGTCGCTAAGATGTTCTATCCTAGTCAAAGAAGATTGCTGAATCCTAGGCGTTACAAACATGATGTGATACGCAGCTGCAGCTCGAGCACGTCCTTTACATTGTACGTATGACCGATAACTAACTGGTTCATTCCAACGAATAACCAGATTACATTTAGGTAGATCAATTCCTTCTTCCAAAACAGATGTTCCTATTAAGAGATTGCATTGATGCATTCTAAAACGCTTAAGCACTTCCTCTTGCTTCCGATGCTCGATTTCGGCTTCCTTAGGTTCTGTTAGTGGATCAGCTGTCTTGTCTACAGTGTACTGAACGTTTATGTAATTAAGATGTGGATCTGAACGAACACTTTCATAAAACATGGTGTACAACATTCTGGCAGTGAATTTGGAATTGCAAAATATTAACGCACATAATGCATCAGGATCGTTTTGGTTGTGAAAATTTGACCGATTTTGACGATTCAAAAAATTTACCTTCTTGCGCTGACGCAATTGCCGAATTCCATTCTTCATTGGAGATTTTGGCTTTTTCCCATGTCCTGCTACATCTGAGTCCAACGGTGAAATGTTTGCAAGAAGCCGCAAAGAAATTTTCAAATTTTCTATACCCTCCGATATATTGTCGATGTTTCTAGTAACATCATCAAGTGTTTCATTTAGTTTCCGAAAATCTGTACACTGGATTTCTTGCAGTAAGCTTTGACAGCATTCTATTTTATTGTCTTTAGTGAAGCTCTGGGATACTGTGCCTCCTAGGTTTCGTTGAGCATCCGGTCGAAAAACCCGAAAAATTTCTAATAATCGTAAAATTTTTGGCGTTGAGAAGGCCTCGATTTTCTCCTTTTCAGTGGTGAATTTTTGAAAGGCAAGATCACAAATAGACCTAATTTGAACGAAAATAGTCGATACAAGACAAAGTAGTAGAAAGTGTCTCTCATATGGTGTTTTAATTTTTTGTTTCTCAATTTGTATAATTAGTGCTAAAGCTGCACGATCAGCACACCAAGGACCCATTTCATCTAAGATTGTTAAGAATTCATACAAAAACTTCAAGGGGTCCGACTTCGGATCGGGAATATTTTTCAGCTCTTCAATAAATTCATCATCTTGGTAAATTTCACAAGGGTCGTATCTATGGTCCTCAAGAAAATGAATATTTGTTGAGACTAATTCTTTCAAATATAGAGCGAGATCTGTTTCCTGCAACGGTGCGCATTGCAAAATTATTTCTTTTGGTTTGGTGTAATATCTAGAAACAACAACAAAAAAAAAAGAAAATCATCTCTGGTGTACATATCTGTACAGTGATGATATTTACCTCAGAACAGTAACAATATCACTGGCTGTTTCCGCCTTCGCTTTGAGACATTGCTCTAATTGTTCTAGTTCAGCACTCAATCTTCCCGGAACGCAACCAGCGTTGTGCAGAGGACCAGCCAGTCCTAATATTTTTGGTTTGAGTATACATTGACTGTAATACTGAGCAAATAGTTCAGAAATTTCCGCATTTCCATAGATTTTGTGACATTCGTCAATGATCAACAAATTCACGTTTTGTAGGTCTAGATATCCACAAACAACAACATCCAACCATTGTCGACCGTTCGTAATTAAAACCTGGTACTGTTCCACTATCTGCTCCCAATCAAGATTATCGTTTCCATTCACATATACCACTTTCAAATCTGTAAGATTTCGGATCAGGTGATATGCAGAATCATTATTTGTAATGTAAACAGTCCATTTACGATTTGTGGAGCTTCTCAACTGGAAACCCAACTCATGAATAAGTTTTAAGGCAATAAATTCTTTGGAAGAATTGTGAGCCAAACAGAGAATTAAATTTTTTTCTCTTGCGGATGCAAGCAGTTCCACCTGATAGTCTCGAGGAGTAAGCGTTGTTGTATGTATGTTGTCAGTCCAATAATAAGCCATTCCGCTGATACGTATTTCAATTATCATCGGAATGAACACAACACACCGGTCCACCGTTTAATTGAAATGTTGTCATGTTATCTGAAGTTTTTATCCTATACTGGCTTGTATACTTTTTAACATTCTTCACACACTAATAATTTAATTTAGTTTAATAAAAGAACCTCGCATAAGAATTCACCGAACCTATCCCTTTAGCGGCTCTTACACGATCATTAAAAGTGTCATTACTAAAAAGTAATGTCATTTTTAATGAACGTATAAGGACAGTAATGATGAATTCTCCATACAAATTTGAAATGTCATTACTTTAGTAATCATTAAAAATGACATTAACAATTCTCATGTAAGTGCCGCTTTTTGTTTACATTTCATGATAACAGCAGAGATGCCAGGTGAAAATTTCAAATTTCTTTAGACAGGGTTGTAAAAGTCTGTAAATCCGAAAAAATGTCTGCGGGCTTAAATTTCTCTATAAACTATTATACACCAAACTGGATTGACGAGCAAAACAAAACATCGAAGCAATTTTCAAAAATTTGTAAATTTTGACGAAAGTCTGCTAAAAACTCGATTTTTAGAAGTATGCAAAAGAGTGCAACAAAAAATGTTTGCAGTGCTATATAAGAAATCTGCAAATTTGCAGACAAATCTGCAAACCTGGCATCTCTGGATAACAGTATTTATTACACTGATAAAAATCGACATGTTGGACTAATGTGTTCTACACTTAATTTCGCCGCATACGAGTCGACACTTTAATTGCAAGTGTAAGTCTCTTCAAAACTAATTCAAATAAAATAATATTGATTTCTATTTAAAATACACTTGAATTCAATCAAACAAACAGGTGATTTCTTTCAAACATATGACACTTGGTATTCAATTCGCTCGACACTTACATTCGAATCGTCAGACAAATAAATATGAACTTATGAAAATTCTTTAAATTCAAAAGATTTATACCTATAATTATCATTAATACTTTTTCATATCAGGTGAATTTAAATTTATAATTGAAATGTCATCATTTAGATATCGACTTTTAAATAATTTGTTAAACATAGTTTATTGAATATTGCCCAAATTTTCAATATTTTAGTATAGAATTTTCATTTCGCCAACTGACACAAGACCGTAGAAGAATTGAACGATTTTGTTAGGTAATCTCCAATTCCATTACCTGAAGACGTGAACATTTTATGAGTCATGCAAACAAAAACAAATTAATATTATCTAATGAATTTTTAAACGGTGAATTTTTTGCTGCCATGCGATAAAATATTTTTCATTATTCTCAAATACCAACTGCTTGTTCATGATTTCTTGTTTATTTTCATTGAGCGATGAAAATAAACAAACAGAAACGGTCACTTGCTGATACGATGTTTCGAAAAGTCACCGACAATGTAATCGATATAATTACTGTTTAATATTTTTAAGATATGTGATAGAAAACCTGATCCAATCAGTCTCACGAAGATTCTGGTAGCCATTTTTGTTAAAACTTTTTTACTTAATGCTTGAAACTTAGTACTGCCGCAATTGTCAGGGAATATAAAGACTATTAAGAAAACATATATACTTCAATGAAGCGACACTTCAAACTGACATGTTGCGACATTGATCTCTGTCATACAGTTACACACTTTAGTCTCATGTTCAAATCATTCTATATCAACAAGTCTGCACTTAATGTTAATATGTGATGACATTTGATTGAGCCATATGACAACACACTTTACTTTTATGCGCTAGAATTTTGAAGCACGATACACCCTTGCGCGTATTTCGTGAATTGGCTGGTTTCAGCGGCTAAGATAAATCTGCGGGCAATTATCTTGTCTCATGTACTATTTCCAGTAGTAAACAGTTCGGAAACCACTTAAAATAACAAAAATAACAGCTTCCCTCTTCCCTTCATCCTGTTTGTTGGCATGGAACACGGAGGGCAAAACTTACGTAAACAAATGGAATGACAGTTTCGCCCTTTATAGTTTTTTGTATTACTTAGATTAAGATTTTTGTAGAAACTTAAATTTTAGGCAAAATTGTAGGTTTTTGAAGTATGCTAGATATTTTCATAGAAAATCTGTATTGATTCGTATAAAATATCTGTATTTATCTGTATTCGCTAATAAAATGAAATCTCTACAATACAATTATGTTAAAAGGTGTTATTCCAATAGATTATGGTTATAGAGTGGTAGATTAAATTTCATATCTTATATTATATTCATCGACGAAATTTTATAGTTTTTTTTCCTATTAACAACAATTGAATTATGGTGCTATATACTTGTCTAATTTGAAAATGTTCACTTCATAAGACAAGTCAGGTAATACAACTGTCAGTCTGGCAATAATGTTTCATGATGCCAAGACTTGTCTAACTTTTAAGTTCAATTTAGTTACAAATTTTAATATACATGGATTTCAGTGTTCTTCATAAATATCTGCACAACAAATATATATTTTAAAAAGTGATTTGTACGTTGATTCCTATACGTTTATCTCGTCATTACAATCAAATACTAATAAATAGCTCAAATACTAATAGATAGTTTAATTTTTTCCTTAATACTTTTGGTGAAATCTGTATAAATCTGTATTAAATTTAAGAAATCTGTACTCTGTATTAAATCTGTATGCGCATGTAAAAATCTGTATCATACAGATAAATCTGTATAAATGGCATCTCTGGTAGAGATACAGATTTTTAAAAGGTGTCAATTTTTAACAGTGTAGAGACTGTATACACTCAAAAAAATCCACACATTAATCTTATGTAAAAAATCACATACACTGAGCAAAATACAATCAGAAAAAATGGCGCAAATTGGCTCATGGGCATCCTGACAATGGTAGTCATCTCGAATATAATATATATTCATAATCGTCTTTTAAACCATGTATCCATTTATGGTAACATTATTATACTGTGAACATATTTACATGGTAGCAATAACTATTTCGCTTCTCATAAATATGAAGGCTCGAGAGCAATTTCACCTTACTAGAAATAGTTATCGACGACTTGTGATTTTAACTATTTATTTTATATTTGAGATGACTACCATTGTCATGATTACTATGCCAGAAAAGTCATAAATACAAATAGTTTAGTTAAGTCGTAGTCTTTGTTGTCTAGTAATTTATACAATACAGATGGTGAATAGTCATATATCATGATTGTTGCTACTATTTAAGAGTATAGTTAAAATGACAATGAAAAACAGGCTACGGTTACTATGGTATTTTTCTCAGCGTAGATATGCATGTAATAAGTTAAGAAACCCTTACCACAGACTAACAGACATGACAGTATGAGTAAATTCCTATAAAAATAATTTTTCGTGATGCACTAGTTCCAAATACAAATAATAATACCCCTAAGTCCCATACAAACGAACCGCCAATGTTTGGTTCACAGCCTGAACAAGTAAGCCTAGAAAATTACTCCCTTTCATTGCGATAGTTTGAAAATGTGGAAGGAGATCGTTTCTGGCAACGCTTTATGCTAGTTGCTACGGTGCAAAACAAACTTGTTTGTTTATATTTATCGTTGCTGTATTAAACTGCAACAATCAGCCTAGATATCGCCGGCACTAGCACAAAAGATGAAAAATGAACACAAACACCCACGAATCTACAAATATCAATACAGCTAGTAGTATATTCATGGTGGCTTAACTATTCTAGATAATTGTTTAACTTATATTTCGCTTGTGATCTTGATTATCAGATAAAAATTGTTTGTTTATTTATTTTTCACTATAATAAACAGTAACTATGGTGAACTTGTTCTTACCATTCAGTGTTGCTAGTTTTATAGAAAACTCGTTAAAGTACATTGTCACTCTGACAGCGTATCATGACAGTGTACCGCACGATGCAAAATGTGTCCTTGAAAATTTGTCGAAGTATTCCGTATTATAATTTGTATTTGCTAGTTCCACCTATATTGTACTGCGCGAACTATTTACTATCGGTACATCACTTGTGATATGTGAAAGTTTTTTTACTAGTTGGTTTCCCCTCGTTTGTCAACACCGATCAGCTGCTTGCAGGGATGCCTGATTTCATCATAATATTTGAAAATGAATCATCACAATAAATTATTGGATTACGTTGATAATATAATTAATTTTTTTAGCGATGTTGGAGGGTAACCATTTATTTTTCTCAACGTTGCTCATCTAGATTATTTTTATTGTGTTGGTAATTTTCATCCGAAATCGACAGTTTCATCAGTAACGACTGTTTTTCAGGGAAACCGCGTTGTAATGAAACTGGACGTTCATTAATTTTCATGTCGGTCAAACTCGAATCACTTGAGTCCGACGGAGAAGAACATTCAAATATCGTTATGAAGTAGACTAGTGGACATCTACCGGACATCTAATGATCATCCAAGCAGTTGTCACAGTCTGAATAGCAGTCGCAGTTCTCTGGATCACAACTGCAAATAATCTATGCAGTATTGGAAGTGTTTAATTAGTTTAATGTATACACATAATTTTAACATAACATATTCTTGTACTTAAATTACTTAAATATTTTTGGACTTTTTTACATGTTTTACTGATCTTCACCGTTGTCGAATCAAACGTGTTGATTTTTGTGAACGAAAATGTTTTACCCCATATAGTCTTTAGCATATGTGGGTTAACTAGCAGCTTTTCAAAGTAAAGTCGGTTATCAGGTTCAAGGTCGGTTATCAACTTATCAGCAATCTTTACTTCCACGTTCCGGTTCCCTTGATATCAACAATGAAACGGAGTATGTTTTCGTGTCTCATGAACAGATTTATGTTCCCGGGACCAGGATGCTTCTTCGTTGGTTAGGAAAAAAGGTGACTTTTTTACCACGGCAATACCTTATCTAATCTCTTCCAGACCATTTAAATTTATTTGGCAAATTTTCGGAGCAAAAGCAACGAGAAACCTGAATCCGACTCTCTACTCTACCGAATCAGCCAACGAGAAAATGTTAGAATTACACACTGAAGCCATCAGGTGGCAAATCTTCCTTTTTCCGCGTTTTTTGTATGTGACGTAGACAGTAATAGACAATACCATAGCTTCCGAACAGATTATCACCGATGCCAGTAAAGCCGAAATGTGTTAGCTATGCTAAGTTAGCCATCGGGGGCAGGAAAATCATATTCGAATTGATTTTCAATGAATTTTCAGAGATTAGACACCGACTTTGCCCTGAGAGAAAGAGTGATAGGACCGATTTGTCTCCAGTATGGTCATTTTGTTATTTACCTGTAGCAAACTGTTTGTTTATTTGTGTTGGACCTCCTTGGCAACTAGGTCGTAGCAACTAAACAGTGTTGCTCGAAAAGATTATTTTTATTATTATTATTGATTTTGAATAACAGTCACCATAACCTTGGTTACTGCATATCGAAGGCAAGATGAATGTAAACAAAATAAATTTCAGATCGGTTATTATATTACGGAACATTTTAATGGATTTACCTGACTCGAGCGGAATGTAAAAATTGAGGAGTTTGAGTTATGGCTTTTATAAAGCCAAGTTCAAAATTCAGGTCTTGACTTGAAACCGTTGTGTGAGAAGGAAGACATGGAAATGACCGACAACGAGCTAGTGCTCTGCGGTACCTGCATAACGTACGGTAAAATGATTTCATTGTGGAATTTCACTAGTAATCCTCGAATAGTGGCCAACAAGGTGAAATACTGTTTCTACTGCTGCGCAATCAACCGACACAAAACAATTTTGACACCGGTATATTACACCGAATCCTACTGCCCAGAAAAGCTAGCAGTTGAAGTGTACGGATGAATCGCTGGAAGCAGATCATTGTCCTCGTTCGTTGGTTTCATCCATAGTTTCGATTAAATTCCGAAAATCGATTTCATTGAAATGCATTTCTGCTTAATTTGGACAAAGTTGAACTCGAGAAGATTATTTTTATCATTTACAAGGGGTCGCTAGATTTGTGGTAACTGACGGTGAATCGTTAGCGAACAGTTTTAATGCTGATTTTTCTTCGGAGTGCCTGGTCGTGTCGTCGGTCTTGATGACAGACAGGATGTTTTTGATAGGGTAACGTGGCGACATCATGACATATGCGTGTACTGTCCCAACTAAAGGAATATTCGAAATGACCGTTAAAATGATTGAAGAATCTAATTTGAGTTTCCTGTCTGTTAGTCTGTGCCCTTACGTTGGGTTTCCCACTTAGCATAATTGAAACCACTGAATTTATATTGAAAACATCTATGGTTTATGATGCATGGTTTCAAAACCGGATATTGAAACGGCAAGAAACGACGTATTCTTGCATTCTTAATTTCAATAAGAATATTCCGAGAATGAAAACACAGTGAGCTGCAAGAAGTATTATTTTCACTCGAATGTTTGAAAACTCAACCGACGACACGACCAGACACTCCGTATAAAAATTTGCATAAAAAGTGTTTTTTATTGATTTACCACCAGTTATCAAAAATTGAACGGCCCCTTGAATGTTATAAAAACAATCTTCTCAAGCAACACTGTTTTGGTTGCTACAGAGTAGTTGCCAAGGAACCTAGCTATAAATAAATAAACGATTAAAAATTTATGAAATGTTTTTCAGTTCTGTTTGTGCGGCCTCTTCGTTTCAAGAGAAAAAGTAATTCCAGAGAGCATTGCGATTGTGAAATTACATAGTCAGTCGACGACACGACCTGCCACTCGCTTTTAAAACTGTATCGTAAATCGAGCTACCCCTCAGTAACTGGTAATGTCAAAATGATATCTTATGAAAAATGTTTGAAATTGGCAACGCGGTCTGAGAAATTGTTGTTTTCGAAATAACAGTTACAGTAACCCTAGTTACCATTGTTTATCTTTTCACAGCTAGCGGACTAGCTAGAGTGAAGAAAATTTCATCGTGAGACCAAAATGGTCTGCAACCCATTGAGGCACTCAGATTAACGTATATGACCCCGAATGTTGGTGATATGCTGCAATTTCGAAATTCGGTGAAAAGTCCCGATCGTGATTGCCGTTATTTTTTTACTTTTAATGCAAATGTACTAGAACAGCTTAAATTATTTATATTTCGAATGTTTTTCGATCCAAATTTTTGTACATTTTTAATCAGATTTCGCGAATTTCAAATGACTTCACCAATATTTAAATTATATAAAAATGCAACAATAAATAAACGATTAAGGTACCGGTGAAACATGCTGTTACAATTACAATCAAATTTAATCAACCGGTCTATTAGTAAATCATATTTCAAACCTCCGGAATAAATAAAAATGTAAAATGATGAAATCTATTTTTGTTGTGCTCGTATTACAGCAAGTCGTTTTGTAAGTAAATAGTTCTTGAGCGTGCTTTGTTGGTCGTGAGATAATTTGTTTTGCTACCGATTATCATTAGGCAGATGGTGTTTTCCGTGGAATGATTCTTATAATGAATCTCTTTTTAAACGCCTGTAGAAGCCGAGACAATCTGTGGGTGGCTTGACAGGGACATTATCCTATCATTCAAATATTGTTGATAGATACGTAGAAAGGAAATTCAGTGGTAAATATAGGCGGATATGTTCCATTTTGATAGATCACCATCACATCCTCATATTGTTATCTCCATAATAACTGGTACATTCCTACAATGAATATATTTTAGCCTAACTTGATATATGTTAAACTGTTCTACTTATAATACATCTTTTAAAGTATTACCTGTTTGTTTATTATGCCGTGCATGGCGACTATTTCGTAGCAACCACAGCAGTGATGCTTGTAAAATATATTTTTATTATTACCTAGGGGTTTTTCAATATTCGATAACTGGCGGTAAATCGCACACGAACACTTTTTATTCCGATGTTGCTTCGGAGTGTCTGGTCGTGTCGTCGTAGTCAGTGCTAGCTAAACAGAAATCAAAAGCAGAAAAAGTAAGTGATAAACCTTTTGAATTGAAATTTTGCTTCGATGAATGCAAAACATGGAGTATACATAGCTCTCGATAGCATTCGAAACAATTCTCTTTCTCTTGTTTTTCATTCAATTAATACGGGTTTCTACTTCTTTTAGGTCACAATCTCCTAAAATGAACCTAAAATTGGACATGAAAAGCGAACTTGTACTGTCATTGCCACCCATTTCCATTATTGCTTAAACGCAACCATACGATAAAGATTAGATATTACAGGAAACCTATCAATTGAATGGACCCTCATCATGATGCAAAAGGCTCGCAGTTTAAGAGCACTTAGTGCAGATGCCGGAAATATTTAAAAACACTTTATGCTTTAGTATGTATGCTATGAAGTAAAAATATTATATGTAATTAGATTTTGTTAATTATTAAATGCTCAATGGCTCTCGCAATTGTAAAATACGTTGTTATGTCGTAAATATATTTAACCGTATTGATCTGATTGAATAGTCTAGATGATCTTGTCTGGTAGTGATTGCGAATTGATGATAATCAATGTAAGTAATCCAAAATAAACTTAGTGTTAAATATCTTTGGTTAAAATATGTGCCATGCATTTAACTATAATTTAAAAAAAATCTCCCATCGAATTTTCGCAGAATTTTTTTTACCGGATAGATAGTCCATAGAAAAATGGGGACATGTTTTAAAAGAAACAGCAATATAGGACGAGTGCTAATTATCTCCAAAATAGTGCAAGTGTTATGTAGTTTAGTAGTGAAACGTTTCGCTGAGAACCAGGAATAAAGATATCGCTATATTTGCGCTAGCATTAGTACCGAACATTGAGCGTAACTTACTTTTGCTGTATTATTTCTCACTACAATTGAATAAAAAACAAAACTTTGTTTGGTATGGAAATTAGATTTGTTTACATTCCCAATCATGCCTACAATCAATGATAACCATGGCTATAGTAACCGTTATTCAAAATCAATAGTTTTTGGCCTATGTTGCCAGTTACTGAAAAAATTTAAGCAAACTCGTTTTGACATTACGAGTTACTGGGGGGTAGTTAAATTTATGATACAGTTTTGATAGACGAGTGGCAGGTCGTGTCGTCGACTCAACGCTTACTCTAATGTATGATTAAATGTGACAGAACTCATGGCCCAAGTAAATTCTTTTCAAATCTATACTCAAATTTTGACATATTGTTCCAGTTTATGAATTTGAGTAATCGCAACTCAAACTAGGAGTTATGTTCAAAGATCGTGTTTAGAATATTTGTACTGCTGAATTCTTTCTGTAATATTTGAAAATCTAACCTGGCATCTCTGCCACCGTCGTTTGACAGGCGAGATATTTTGTATTCAATCCCGCCAATCGCATTTCGTTGGATTGTCGCTGGCACAAAAATTAACCGTCGTTTTTAACTAGTGTTATTCTCTTTCGCGTGCTTCGGGCATAATTTTAAAGAAGTTTGCGTTTTTTTGTGTTTGTAGCTAGAATTATTTAAAATAGTTGTTAACATTTAATTATAAGTCAATCTAATTCGGAGGATTCTCAGTGTATCCATAGTGATGGTGTGTGAAATCTGAAATCTAACTAGTTGATAATGGAACTATCAATTATTGCTCAGTTCGATGAGCTCCGACGATGCTCGGATGTGTTGCGTGAGGGAACGGCAGAATTAGGTAAATTATTTTAATTTTGTTTGCTTAGTTTTGTTTCGTTCATGTTCACGTTCTTTTTAGAATTTCTCAAGTTTGTACAACTTCAAGATGAATGTCGCTTACAATGGCTGAAAGCCGTTCAAGAAGCTCAGAGATTACAGCGTGAACTTGATTCAGCTTTAAGGCAGATGTCTGATCTGGATACAAAACTGTTTCTTGCGCGCAAGCTGCTTGACGAGGAAAGTAAAGCAAGGAAACGTGCTGAACACGAAAGAGATGCTATCGTGAGTTTTGTCAAGTTTGTGAACGTTACTTTCAAATGATGTATACATTTACTTTCATTGATTCTAGGAGAAAAAAATGGGAGCTGTTTATGATATCATGAAGAACGAACAAGACATTAAAAATGAAACAAGAGAAAGACTTGCTTTTATGAATGCATATTCTTATAAACGTAAATCGGCGCACGATCGAGGGGACAAACTCGGAAATGATATTAATTCCACTGGATCTTTTTTGTCAGATTTATCCCTAACTCAATCGGAAGATGATTTTGCCAATGTAAAAACCAACAGAAACAGCTCTTGGAGAAGGCATCGGCCGTCCTACTCTGCTGCTGTCGGTGTAGGAAGTAAGCGATCTCGCCTTAGTCAAGATGCTTCTAAAAGAATAAGTACCAGTGAAAGCAAGAAAGTCATTGAGCTTGGTCCGAATGAAAAAATTGTGGCACATACAAAAGTGTCTGTTCCTCAAGACGATGGACCAATTTTAGCAGAATCCATTATTCAGGCAATGCCTCCACAACATAACGGTTCATTTGAGCAACAAAAAGCGACTCCTAAGAATATCATAGAATCTAAGGAGAACGTATCGCCTAACCCTTTCAAGACGCCCTCGAAGTAAGCTGAAGTATCCAGTTAAAACTTTCCGTAATAAATGTAAATTTATTTCAGAACCGACTCCAAGTTCTCGAAGATGAATATGTTTACGCCATCTGCTCCTCCAATTGAAGAAGTGGAACCGGTTTTTAATGGAAACAACATGACTCCAACTGTAAAGCGTAGTATTATGAGACAGCACGCGTTTGCTGGAAAAACATTTCTTAAGTATTCCGAGACTTGTACGCAATGTCAACAAAGGTAAATATTTAGTGTAGTTGTCTCTTGTGTATAACTTATTTCATATCCTGCAGAATACGTTTTGGATCCGTTGGTTTACGATGTCGGGAATGTAAGGCTGTAGTTCACTCGGATTGCAGGGATCGGCTGACGATTGCTTGCGTGCCTCAGAGCTCTGGAACACCAACACTTAAAGGTAATCAAGCGGGCTGTTTATCGGATTATACGCCGAATGTTGGTCCAATGATACCTGGGCTTATTGTACATTGCGTCAATGAGATAGAAACAAGAGGGTTGACCGAAGTGGGCATCTACCGTGTTTCCGGATCAGAACGAGAAGTTCGCACGTTAAAGGAAAAATTCCTTCGTGGTAAAACCGTACCTAACCTGACGAATATCGACATTCATGTACTTTGTGGATGTATAAAAGACTTTTTACGTTCACTTCGAGAACCACTCATCCCGCAAGCATTATGGATGGACTTTTCGAACGCAGTTCAAGTGACATCTAACAAACAGAAGCAGAAAGAACTATTCGATGCTATTGCCAGATTACCCCAGCCTAATCGCGACACGTTGGCTTATCTAATACAACATTTTCAGCGAATAGCTGAGTGCAAGGATGTCAAAATGCCTTTGGAAAATCTCGCAAAAGTTTTCGCCCCTACGATCATTGGTTACTCAAATGCCAAACTTGATACTCATGTGGTGTTCGCCGAGACAGTCATTCAGTGTAATGTAAGTATTAGTGTGTGTCATTCTTCGACGAGTTTATCTTTGGTAATTGATCCCTTTGTTATTTCTTTTACAAAAAATAGTATATTTTTAGATGAATCAATTTGCAATATGAGAATATTCAAGAATAATGAGAAAGTCACCTGTGAATTTTAATACGTTTATTTCCTTACAGATTATGGATAGTTTGCTAAATATACCAACCGATTACTGGTCACAATTTGTTAACGTCGAGGAAAATACACAGGAAGAAGAACAAAAGCAGTGCGCTGCATTGGCGATGAAGAGTTATCTTGGTAATAATAAAAATAATGAAGATTATCTTCTTCTAATCGATTTTTTATTTTTTTAACACAGGTACGCCATTATTGAAGAGTAGTAAACGAGAGCGTAAATTTTATGCAACACCGCCTTATCCGTCTAAAAAAAAGTGAAGATAGTAGAAATAACTTTCATCGATTAGTACTTATGTGTTAATGTTTTGTAAGTGATAATCTTGCATTTGTTTCTGAATCAATGTAAATGCTGCACATAATTACTGTATTAAATCATAAAGTAAAAAACATCTAGAGATCTGTCTCTGATGGTTTTTCGAAGAGCCGTTAGTGACAGAAGCTATCTGCTGACAAACGGTTGTGTAAATTCACCAACAATGTATAGACATTTTTTTTCGTTTCACTTAACCACTGCATGTACTCGATGTAGTACACCCATCCTGTATTTTAGTGTATCACTACAGTAAAGTTTCTAAGATTATTTACATTTGTATGACACTCAAAGGTATTTGGCTTACTATTTTCTTAATATTTGAACAAACTCATTACGTTTCCTATCGTAGAAATAAAGTAAAATTGAGTTCATACAAAATGGAGTAGAATTATTTTTTGTTAATAGAGTCGTCAAACGAGTCCGTGTTGTGGTTTAATATATAGTATGCGTCTATTTTCTTTTAGTGGGTTCACTTCACACGAAAGACATGAATTTCACTGTATAGTTTGTTCCAGTATAAAATACGGGCACTTTAAAATGATGTGTAAAATACAATAGGATTCAATAATAATCACTACAGCGGATAGAAAAACATATGTGTAGTGAAAATGAACATGAATTGCATTTAATGTGTGAACTTCTTTATACAATTACTAGTTCTTTGCTTGATATAAGAATGCACATTGAATTGAAGACTTTTTTCATTTGATACAACCGTTTCCGTTATTATCAGTGTTAAGGTTACTTTCATATTTAATAGTCATATGTCCCATACAATAAAAGTCACTATTGTCAATATGGATGTATATTTCATGTGTTTTGATTACTCATTGGAATATTACATTGTTCTGATGCGAAGATATTACATCTTTAATTTCTATTTTTCATTCAACCTCTAATGTGTTCATTATTTTTACGTTTCGTCTTTGACTCATCAGTGCAGAGCAGTTCAAATTGAACTGCTTAGTGCTAAACTCGGCAGTTCAATTTGAACCGCTAAGCAGACGTAAAGTTTCTGCTATTTACAGAACACTTTTTTTTTTGCAACGAAGTGCAATGTCTTTTCTGACGTGCCGAACGAAAACGTGTTTTCGACTATTTCTGGCCGATGCAGGTATGGTCATTTAGGGGTTAGCCAAATTTTGTGCTAGGGCACATAACCGTTTTCATTATTTTTACGTTTCGTCTTTGACTCATCAGTGCAGAGCAGTTCAAATTGAACTGCTTAGTGCTAAACTCGGCAGTTCAATTTGAACCGCTAAGCAGACGTAAAGTTTCTGCTATTTACAGAACACTTTTTTTTTTTTTTTGCAACGAAGTGCAATGTCTTTTCTGACGTGCCGAACGAAAACGTGTTTTCGACTATTTCTGGCCGATGCAGGTATGGTCATTTAGGGGTTAGCCAAATTTTGTGCTAGGACATTGCACTTCGTTGCAAAAAAAAAAAAAAGTGTTCTGTAAATAGCAGAAACTTTACGTCTGCTTAGCGGTTCAAATTGAACTGCCGAGTTTAGCACTAAGCAGTTCAATTTGAACTGCTCTGCACTGATGAGTCAAAGACGAAACGTAAAAATAATGAAAACGGTTATGTGCCCTAGCACAAAATTTGGCTAACCCCTAAATGACCATACCTGCATCGGCCAGAAATAGTCGAAAACACGTTTTCGTTCGGCACGTCAGAAAAGACATTGCACTTCGTTGCAAAAAAAAAAAAAAAAAGTGTTCTGTAAATAGCAGAAACTTTACGTCTGCTTAGCGGTTCAAATTGAACTGCCGAGTTTAGCACTAAGCAGTTCAATTTGAACTGCTCTGCACTGATGAGTCAAAGACGAAACGTAAAAATAATGAAAACGGTTATGTGCCCTAGCACAAAATTTGGCTAACCCCTAAATGACTCTAATGTGTTGTTTTAGTAGTAATCATATGCTTTTCTATTGATTTATTATCTTTATGTCAGGAATTTAATACCAGAAGCTAGAATTAGAATACTAGAACTTCTTCATTCGTTGTAGTGGTGCTTCCTTTAAGTACATTTTTATATTTGTTTAGGCAATATTTTTTTTATATTCTCTCACAATTCTTGCAATACTTACTCACAGAGAACAGACATTCGTGTATCTCAATGTGTGTAATATATTCAACGCTTAAAGAACAGACATCTAAGCTAGTATAAACCTTTTTCAAAAAACCTGTGTAAAGTATACAAGTAAAAATCCGTTAAAACTCACCGTTGCGCGTGAATTTGCACGCATGAAGTACCCTTGTATAGAGGCTCGAACGCAAGAGCCCATAAGCGATTGCCTAGTGATCACCTTCCTGAAGATATTTCATTCCAAAAATGAAGTCATTAATTGAGAGTGTGAAATTAGGATTTTGAACCACTGTACACTAGTGTAGCACAACGCCACAAGCGAAATCGGTACGTTGTGAGCATCGTTCGTAAATGCGGTGTTGTGCATTCTTCATCCTTACCAACACATACCGGTACCGGTGTGGTTTATAACCCAGATTTTCTTAGCTCTCGCCATTAGTGCATTAGCAGATTATCGCCCTTATTCTGAATAACGTCGTATCGTTTTTTCGCTCGTATTTCATTTTGTATTCCCCATAACGCTAGCAAAATCAAAGGTAGCTATGATTCGATCGAACCACATTCGATCGAAAAATCAATACGTCGTTATTCAGAATAAGGGCGTATGTTGATCTGCTAATGCTACGTCACGGATCAACATAATCCGCTAAGCAGACGTAAAGTATTTGCTACGTACAAATCACTTGCTTAGGTCCTTCCTGACGTCCCGAAAGTACGAAACAAATTGACGGCATTCTGACCGCCAACAGGTTGTAGTCATTAAGGCGAAATGTAGCGGAATGCGTGAATCGCGTTTTTGATCAATTATTCAAAAACTAGACCGATTTCCGAAAAACCAAAAACACTTAAGTTTTCGAAATCAAATTTATCACAACTGATTATTCTTAGAATTTTGAAATTTTGCTTTGCCGAGCCGTAATTGGTTTTTGAAATGTATAAACGGTTACTATTCCGTTCCAAGGGGATGGTTTTAGAACTGAAAAGTAGTGTTTGTAGCAGAATTTCACAAAGAATCTGACAATGCAATTCAAAATTATAAAACTTTAGCCAAAACAACTGAACTATGAAAAAGTTAACATAAACATTTCCGCATTTTTTTTATTGCTTGCGCGCTGCTGTTTCGTATTGAGATGGTGTGAGAAATGCACGGCGGACTCGGTGGCATTATATCGTGAGCAAAAATTACATATCAAATATCAACGGGAATTTATGCAGCATTTGGTTTTGTGTTGAAATGGAAACGAGTTGAATACAATAAAGTGGGTATTGTAAGAAATCGTCTATTTTCTAAGTAACTGTCATTTATAATGCTTAAAATGTCCAACTCTGTTGAGCTCATTGCATTGATGTTGCTGAAGCAATAATGCTTGGCTGTGTAATATCGTAAAACCGGTATTATTTCAGATTGTAGCAGTTTTTATAGCAAAAATAAAACTTCAACATTGACAAGCTACTGAATGAAATGAATACAAGCCAAGTATTATTGTTCATGTAGAATACTTGAAAATATACCTTTTATATAACCTGTGATACAAACCATGTGGCCTGGTGAACTACTGCAAAGATATCGACAATACTTGAATGTTCTCTTGTCTTCAATCGTTTTTTTGAAGAAGAATCTATGCTTGCTACTAAACTCAGGTAACGTCAAACAAGCAAGTTAGTCAATACATATACATATAACCTCATGTTAGTCATTCATAATTACTTATGATTCATAGCTTCAGTGTAAGAGTAATCACCAACAATAACGATTGAATTGGCATATATTCAAAGTGTGAAATATTCAAAAATCCATTACGTCCAGTCTTTTTTACAAGCCAACATAACGAGAGATAAGCCCACTGCGCTCAATCACTGAAATAAGTTCTGGTTTCTATGTGTCGGTTTTTTCTTGTTATGTTTTGTGCGGCGGTTCGTTCAACTGAAGCGGATGAAATTTTGCGCGCATTTTATGACGCTACATTTCACCTTAAGGGCTGAGGCCAGTAGGTCGCGTATATCCACGTGGCTCGCTCTGCGTATTACGTTTCCCTTAATGCTCTCTCGCAAATGTGCAAAATAACTCTCGATGTGGCCGAGTGGTCAGGAAAGTTTTGATATTTTCGGTTTAAAGTTTGACTACATCACATAAAATCCAATAAAGTTACCGCTTGTTTGGCAGCCTTGCTGAGCCGATTTTATTTCTCTCTCATGTTTCGTTACGTTACAAGGATACAAGAGCAGAAAAAAATGGTGTCGCCATATAAATGGACTTACCTTTACAAAAATAACATTCACTTAATTTTTATCGCGATTAATTTTTATGCACTAATCGCATCCAAACTAAATTATCTATTATTTTTACGTTTCGTCTTTGACTCATCAGTGCAGAGCAGTTCAAATTGAACTGCTTAGTGCTAAACTCGGCAGTTCAATTTGAACCACTAAGCAGACGTAAAGTTTCTGCTACTTACAGAACACTTTTTGTTTTGCAACGGAGTGCAATGTCTTTTCTGACGTGCCGAACGAAAACGTGTTTTCGACTATTTCTGGCCGATGCAGGTATGGTCATTTAGGGGTTAGCCAAATTTTGTGCTAGGGCACATAACCGTTTTTATTATTTTTACGTTTCGTCTTTGACTCATCAGTGCAGAGCAGTTCAAATTGAACTGCTTAGTGCTAAACTCGGCAGTTCAATTTGAACCACTAAGCAGACGTAAAGTTTCTGCTACTTACAGAACACTTTTTGTTTTGCAACGGAGTGCAATGTCTTTTCTGGCGTGCCGAACGAAAACGTGTTTTCGACTATTTCTGGCCGATGCAGGTATGGTCATTTAGGGGTTAGCCCAATTTTGTGCTAGGGCACATAACCGTTTTTATTATTTTTACGTTTCGTCTTTGACTCATCAGTGCAGAGCAGTTCAAATTGAACTGCTTAGTGCTAAACTCGGCAGTTCAATTTGAACCACTAAGCAGACGTAAAGTTTCTGCTACTTACAGAACACTTTTTGTTTTGCAACGGAGTGCAATGTCTTTTCTGACGTGCCGAACGAAAACGTGTTTTCGACTATTTCTTGCCGATGCAGGTATGGTCATTTAGGGGTTAGCCAAATTTTGTGCTAGGGCACATAACCGTTTTTATTATTTTTACGTTTCGTCTTTGACTCATCAGTGCAGAGCAGTTCAAATTGAACTGCTTAGTGCTAAACTCGGCAGTTCAATTTGAACCACTAAGCAGACGTAAAGTTTCTGCTACTTACAGAACACTTTTTGTTTTGCAACGGAGTGCAATGTCTTTTCTGACGTGCCGAACGAAAACGTGTTTTCGACTATTTCTGGCCGATGCAGGTATGGTCATTTAGGGGTTAGCCAAATTTTGTGCTAGGGCACATAACCGTTTTTATTATTTTTACGTTTCGTCTTTGACTCATCAGTGCAGAGCAGTTCAAATTGAACTGCTTAGTACTAAACTCGGCAGTTCAATTTGAACCACTAAGCAGACGTAAAGTTTCTGCTACTTACAGAACACTTTTTGTTTTGCAACGGAGTGCAATGTCTTTTCTGACGTGCCGAACGAAAACGTGTTTTCAATTTGAACTGCTCTGCACTGATGAGTCAAAGACGAAACGTAAAAATAATAAAAACGGTTATGTGCCCTAGCACAAAATTTGGCTAACCCCTAAATGACCATACCTGCATCGGCCAGAAATAGTCGAAAACACGTTTTCGTTCGGCACGTCAGAAAAGACATTGCACTCCGTTGCAAAACAAAAAGTGTTCTGTAAGTAGCAGAAACTTTACGTCTGCTTAGTGGTTCAAATTGAACTGCCGAGTTTAGCACTAAGCAGTTCAATTTGAACTGCTCTGCACTGATGAGTCAAAGACGAAACGTAAAAATAATAAAAACGGTTATGTGCCCTAGCACAAAATTTGGCTAACCCCTAAATAAATTATCTAGACATTGTCAGGATAGATTTTTGATCCATGCTTTTGAGGGCGAGATATTCAATGAACAAGTTGAAAGACGGCGTTTTTAGCTAAGCAATTCTTCCTTCAGAAAAAAGACTTTCTTGACCGCTAAAGTCAAACAATCATTCTGAAATTTTCACAGAATAATCTAAACTAATTTTCTAAGAGATTGTCAGTTGGGTTTTTTTGGTATTCGTCACCGTTTCTGAGAAAATCAGATTTGAAGCGTGAAAATAGCGTTCTAAATCACCCTAAAACACACTGGCCTCAGCCCTTAATGTCTGAGGACAGAGGGTCACGTGTAGAGTTTTAAATCGACCACGTGGCTCGCTCAATTCTCTTTGCGCATCGTATTTCTCTTGTACTCTCTCGTATATGAGCAAGCTGTACCAGGTTGCCAGCATACATTTTATTATATTGATGAGAAGTTTAATCACATTAATCTATCGTATGGGTTGGACATTACATGGATTCCAATGAACAATGAAAAAATATTCAACTTTCACAAAGATTGAACGTCTGTGTGTTTGGCAGCCTTGTCGAGTCAATTTTATTTCTCTCTCCTTTTTCAGAATGCTATCAGGAAACCAAAGCGAAAAAAATGGCGGATGCATTGAAACTGACTGTTTCACAGAAAAATACAAGACTTTATTTTTATCGCGATAACATATATGTTTTTATGTACTAATCGCATCTAAACTAAATTATCTAGACTTTGTCACGGTAGATTTATGATACAAGCCTCCAAAGCCGAGATATTCGATGAACAAGTAGAGGTATGCATTTCCGAGCGTTCCATTTTTCTGCAGTTCTTCAGTCAGAAAAACAACAACACGACCGCTAAACTCAATGAATCATTCTGAAAATTTCACAGAATACTCTCAACTAAATTTCGAAGACGTTGTCAGGTGGGTTTTTCTATATTCTGCACCGTTTCCAAGAAAATTTAATTTGAAACGGGAAAATAGCAAAAAATCTACCACTTTACGGTACTGTCCTCTGCCTTTAAGGTGTTTTGGTACCTCTTGGGAACCGGTTTGTGCAAAAGTACACTTGACTAAATTTATTTATTTTTTACGTTTCGCGTTCAGCTCATCAGTGCAGCATTTGTTGCGTAATTTCGGGACGTCAGGAAGAACCTAAGCAAGTGACTTGTACGTAGCAAGTACTTTACGTCTGCTTAGCGGATTATGTTGATCCGCGACGTAGCATTAACAGATCAACATAATCTGCTAATGCACTGATGAGCTGAATGCGAAACGTAAGAATAAATAAATTTAGTCATGTGTACTTTTGCACAAACCGGTGCCCAAGAGGTACCAAAACCCCTTAATGATTATCAAGTTAGTTTATATTACTATTATGGTAACTGTTGTGTTATTGAAAAGGCACAATTTTTCAGTGTAATATCAACAGTGTTACACTGAAATGAAAATCTTATTTATATTCATTAGATTTGTCATATGAATCATATGCAGAATATAATTCATAGAAATTATATGGAAACTTATAATCTTTATTTAATGTGTACGTCAAATCTAAATGGACGTTATCATAATGAAAGTTAAAAAAATATCCCATATAATTTATATGGAAATCCGATGAAAGTCGTGAATAGTTGTGTCCTCGATAGTCATCAACTGCTCCAGATCATTTTTTTCAGGAAGTTTCGCATCTCAATGTAATTTTAAATCGCTGACAAGACAGCTCATCCAACTTCGTTCAAGGATATGCGTTAACGGACCATGAAATATATATACGGTACATTTCATTACTCTATCTGTCTAGTAAGATGCATTGTTTTATTTTCAGTCTCGGGATCTCACTTCTCTTTCGCAAATATCATGAGGTGCTCCCTTACCGAATGGAATACTAGTATAGCTTGAATCCTCAAAGAAAAGTAGTAGTTGCCAATTATCTGCTATTCGTATGACCTATATTGGAAGTTATATATATATATATATATATATATATATATATATATATATATATATATATATATATATATATATATATATATATATATATATATATATATATATATATATATATATATATATATATATATAATATAAAACTAGTCATGTACTATATATGAACCTAGATAAATAAATTCGAAGTGAATATAATATGCGCTTCATAAATTGTTCCAATGTATGTTGTGCGGATATCTAGTAATGGTTATAAGACGCGCCAATAAATTTGACTCAGACTGGAAATTTCATTCGTTATATGGAAATCCTGTAAAAATAACGTTAAGAAGAGTTTTATGTTTCATAAGATTATCTCATATATTTGACATGATGTTGAACACATCTTGTAACTATGATTGGAAATGCTAATAGTGCAAAATCATTAGAATATCATATAATGTGAAAAAGAAAATTTAGCTCAGTGTATATTATGACAAATCTCGTATGTTCGACATCAGTGATGTCATCTGTTTTTCAAAGAAGGGCGAATCTTACAAAAGTAAACAAATCGAGTTTCTCTCACCTACCAATAAATTCTCCAAAATCCTACAATTTTGCCTAAAAAATCGGATTCTACAAAAATCTCAATCTTAGTAATTCAAAGAACTATAAAGGGCGAAACTGTCATTCCATTTGTTTACGAAAGTTTCGCCCTCCGTGTTCCATGCAAACAAACAGGGCGATACTTCAATTCCTAGTAAGGAAGGGCGAAACTATTTGTTTTCTTTATTTTTGATGGTTTCCGAACCTTTTACTACTGGAAATAATAAATGAGACGATAAAATTACCCGAATATTTATCTTAGTCACGAAAACCAACTAATTTCACAAAAAATGCGCAAGGGCGTAACTTCATCATTCACACAGGAAGCATAAAAGTAAACAAATCGAAAAAGGGCGAAACTTTTTATGTTGATTTATTCAGTAGATATAGAAGGAAAGTGGTAAAATTTGCATACTATTCAAAGATAAACGAACAGATCATCGACTAATCAAAAATTGATCTGATAATATACGATGATTTCTAAATACGATTTGAAACCAAAGTCGAAACATTCATCGATGTTTTTCTCTATTTTCTGTCAGTGTTAGATTCGCCGTTCTTTGAAAAACAGCTGATATAAGCTAGAAAGAACTTGAAAATATAACTACAAGATACAATTCAAAAGTTCCAGGACTTTTGAAACAGCGTACCTCCTATAGTTCCGCCATCTGTCTGAAATTTTTATCCGTCAATTGTGTATTCTCCTGTGTTCTCGTTAGAAATTTCCATGACATTTGTACGTTTTGATGATATGCGACTTCCACTTAAACGAGGTGATTGAAAATTCTTACCGTAATATTATTTTTGGTACGTATATGGCGGATTTATGCCAAAAAGTAATGTTTTGATTTATTCTCAAATATAGGATGGTGACTTTCTGTGTTGTCAAGTAGGAGTTGAAAATTAATGTTTTATGTTAGTTAAAAAATCACGATGGCGGTTTCCGGCTTGTCGATATTCATAAAATTCACATTAGTTTTTCTTGATGACAATCAGGAAACGTATTGAATCCTAATGTACCCGGAAAAAACAGTATAATATAATGGATCGTCATGTACTATTTATTTCTAAGGGATAAATGCAGTTTATCAGAAAGGTTAATGGTGTTAATTAGATTGTAGATTCATGATAAGGAAAACCATTGGAAAATATTTTTCTTTAATTTGGTATTAAAAATTTATAAGATGATATTTGTAAAATTCTCAATTTCAATTTTCACAAGTTTGCTAAAGAGATAATCCAAAATACATAAGTTCTAAAATGTAGATCCTTAAAGAAAGCAGAAATCCGTATATATGCATCAACGTTAGAAATTTTCATATAGATTGTTATAAATACTTCTTGAATGCACTTGATGATGATATATTAGTAGCTGAAGCTTATAACTTCCTAAAATTAGTTTTAGAATTCTAGATAATGTTTCACAATTTGCCTATTTTTCAAATTTTAATCTGTTGATGAAAGAGTTTCAAATTTTTTTATGTCATTATGATTGGTCGTATCTCGTACACAACACTGTCGTTTTCTCTTTGGCTTTGACTGAGTTTGCTGTTTGATATGACGGATCCGGCAATATTTGTTGATCGGTCGCAACGATATACAAATTTGGATTTTTTATTATTTCTTTATAATAAACAATAAGAAACACATTTATATCTTCGTATTTCCGGAATCTCTGAAAAAGTCCGGGTCCGGGAGGATCCCCCCCTCTCGGCGGCCCTGATAGTACTAGCCATGATCCTAATACAGGCCAAATTCCACAAAAGGGATGTAATGTCAAGACTTTGCTTTTGCCTTCAATCTTTGCATGGAGATTTCATCATTACTGCCCTCACACATTATGTGTGTCATTACTGGCTCTCGTGTAAGGTCCCTGATTGAATACGATATCGACCTCGTAAGAAACGAAGCCCAACGATTGTGTATTGTATGGCGAACATGGTAACTTGTGCGTCTTTAGTGCTGAGTCAAATTGTGATAAATTTTGTGTGAAATAGGTGGCTTTTTGCGAAAATTTTTTCGACTAAGCAAGTGACTAATTGTGCTTTAAACAGATAAGTAGAAAGTGTTTTGTAAATACTTCTATTTTGTGCTGTAAATTGTGTCAGTAATCGCCGTGCGGCGATCGCTCAAACAAAGCGGCGTCGTACCGTGGTATATTGAATGCATTGTCTATTGTTTTTGCATGGTTCACTTTGCTTTAATTTCTCCCCCAGCTGTGTGTCGGGCCGGTTTGGTTTGTGCATGAATGATGGGTGAATGTGTGAAGTGTAAGGAAAAAATAACCATATCAGATATTAGAATAACATGTTCAGTTTGCGAGAATGGCTATCACCAGCGCTGTACTGGGCTTACGAGAGCCATGGCCGGTTGGGTTTCAGATACACCGGCGCTTTTGTTTAAATGTGCTGATTGTTTGGAAGGTGCCGCGGTGTCTAATATGATGCCAAAGGATGATGTTCTTTCGCTCATTAGTAATATGAAGAAGGAGATGGAGAAATTCAAATCCATCACTGATTCGTTTGCTGCTGTGCGGGAGAGTATCGAGGCACATATTAATATCGCGATAGAGAGTGGAATCGAGAGACTGATCAGATCTTCCAATGATGCTCTGGAGAGCAAAATGGCCTGTTTAGAAAACAGTGTGGCCAAAAAGTTGGAAGATTTGAAAAGTTTCGTGATTAAGAATAATCAGCGCAATGATAATGAATTGGTCGTAATGAAGAGAAAGAAAATTGTTGCAGATAGAAAGACTCATTCGGAGTCAGATGGAAATCCCAGACGCAAAAGAAAAATTATGTCTAATACTGATGATGAACCACATGATAAAAATGTTGATAATGATAGTAATGACGAAGTTTTTGATAAAAATAATAAAAAGTCATACGCGGATGTTCTTTCTGGTAAATTAACTAGAAATAGAACGAAAAGTAACAGAAAACGTAAGACTCGCTCGGTTATTATGATTAAACCTATTGAGTCTTCGCAAACAAGTGATGACACGAGACAATTTTTAAAGGGTAGGTTGGATCCAAGAACACATAAAATTAGTAATTTCAAAAATGGTAAAGATGGCTCGATTATTGTTGAGTGTGCAGCAGGAGAGGATATTCAGTCAGTGAAAGAAAACATTGAAAGCAATTTAGGTACTGAATACAATGCTGTTATACCCAAGCCCGGGAAACCAAAACTGAAAATAGTGGGGATGAGTGATCGATATTCCTCTGATGTATTTATTGACCTATTGAAAAGTCAAAATCAGGAAATTTCGATTGAAGATGTAAAAGTTGTTGCTGACTTTGAGAATCCACGCTTCAAATATAACAAATTCAGTGTTATAATTGAGGTTGATAAAAATACTTATTCTAGTTTGATGGCCGCCGGTAAGGTTTGCGTCGGCTGGGATAGGTGTTCGGTTTTCGAGTCGTTCAACGTATTGCGCTGTTTCAAGTGTGGTGAGTTTGGTCACAAGAGCACCGAATGTTTAAACAGTGAAAATTGTTCCAAATGTAATTCCGCACATAGAACATC
Source organism: Malaya genurostris (assembly GCF_030247185.1). Taxonomy (NCBI): domain Eukaryota; kingdom Metazoa; phylum Arthropoda; class Insecta; order Diptera; family Culicidae; genus Malaya; species Malaya genurostris. Next base: position 94,154,444 of record NC_080570.1, on the reverse strand, counting down.
TGAGTGTTCTTCAACTGAATTCAAATGCGTTAATTGTCTGAAAATGAACAAAGAAAGGAAATTGAATTTAGACATTCACCATCCAGCATTTAGTAAGCAGTGTCCTGTATATCTGAGATTGCTTGAAACGAAAAAGAGCAACATTATGTCAATGGAATAGCAACTAATCGATGGGAGGCATTCAGATATTTTGTATTTGAACATAGCCGGTTTGTCTTCTAATTATGTCGCAATGCGTCATCTTATAGAGGATAGACATCCTTCATTAGTTTTGCTCTCAGAGACACATATTGTTGATTCTGACGCTTTCGATCAGTTCAGTGTTCCGGGTTACACTGTTGCTTTTTGTTTGTCCCATTCCAGGCACACGGGTGGAGTTGCAATTTACGCCAGAGAGTCAATTAAATTCAGCATTCAATCAAACGAAGCAGTTGGAAATAATTGGTTCTTGGGTATATCAGTTGAAAGAGGCATGCAGATGGGAAATTATGGGGTCGTTTACCACTCTCCAAGTTCAAGCGACCGCCAGTTTCTGGAAATTCTAGAAAACTGGTGGGAGAATTTCGTCGATTTTGGTAAACTAAATATTATTACTGGAGATTTTAATATTGATTGGCTCAGTGATCAAGGTTCGAATCAATTGAAACAGTTAGCAGAATTCTTCAATTTGAGGCAAACTGTGAATGAATTTACAAGAATTTCGAGATACAGTAAAACATTGATAGATCACGTGTATTCCAATTTCGACGGTGTTTATTCAAATGTGGAATCCGATTGCAAGATTTCAGATCATGAAACAATTGCAATTTCCGTAACGAGTAGCTCTAGAAATGAGGAAGATACGGTGAAAATCAAGTGTTGGAAAAACTATTCAAAGCAAACCATATCTCGACTTGTATCAAGAAGCTTGGGTTGTACACAGTTGACTGGAAATTTGGATCACAGGGCATCTATTCTTACTGACATACTGAAAAAGTGTACTAATGAATTAGTAATTGAAAAGTATGTTAGTTTGAACAGCTCGAGTAGTTGGTACTCAATAGACCTCTTACGGTTAAAACGGGAGAGGGATAAACAGTACAAGAGATTCTGTAGAACTAACAATGATAGTCACTGGAGTAGATATACACAAGCACGAAATATTTATTCACGGGCCCTGAAGAAGACTAGATATGAATACATACAGAGGAGAATCGATCAAAATCAACAAAACAGTAGAGAGTTATGGAAAATTCTCAAACAGCTTATCAAGCCTACACATAGTGCATCGAAAAGTATAACTTTTGACGGTATAGAAGAACACACAGAACAAATTATATCTGAAAAGTTCAACAGTTATTTCATAAACAGTGTTCAGCAGATCAATCAAAGTATTGAATTGGTAGGTGAACCTGTTGAAATAACACAGCCGATGAATAACTATTGTAGACTTGATGAATTTCAACCAATCACTTTTGAACAATTGAAAAATATTTGTTTTAATTTGGAAAAATCGACGGGTATTGACAATGTAAACTCAAAGGTGATACAGGATTGCTTTCATGTTAGCGGACACGATCTACTGGATTTGGTAAATGAATCGTTGTACACGGGGCACGTGCCAAAAGTGTGGAAAGAATCTCTGGTTGTTCCTATCCCCAAGGTTACTGGAACGGATAAAGCCGAGGAGTACCGTCCCATTAACATGCTGCACACGCTGGAAAAAATTTTGGAACTTGTTGTTAAAGATCAGCTGATTAACTATTTGAACTCTAACAGTTTGCTAATACCGGAACAATCGGGATATCGTAAGGGTCACTCTTGTGAAACCGCTTTGAACCTAGTATTGGCAAAATGGAAGGAAAAAATCGAAGCCAAAGAGAGTATTTTTGCTGTGTTCTTGGATCTGAAGAGAGCCTTTGAAACAATTTCAAGACCTTTATTGTTGCAGACATTGAGGCGTTTTGGCATCGGGGGAATGGCACATGAATGGTTTGAAAACTATTTATGTGGTAGATCTCAAAAGACTGTTTTTAACGATGTAATGTCTAGTTCCCTCGGCAATTCACTTGGTGTGCCTCAGGGAAGTGTGTTAGGTCGTATTCTATTTATCATGTATATTAATGATATGAAGCGAGTCTTACGTTTCTGTGATATAAATTTGTTTGCTGATGATACTGTTCTGTTCATTACGGCTAAAGATTTCAATGAAGCTGTTGCACATTTAAACGAGGATCTAAGTTCGCTGGTTCGATGGTTAAAATTTAAGCAACTGAAACTAAACGTCGCGAAAACTAAATATATGGTTATTTCTTCTGTTAGCACCGGTCATGACGCCAATGTGGAAATTGATGGTGAAACTATTGATCGCGTTAGAGAAATGAAGTATCTTGGAGTCATAATTGATGAAAAGTTAACATTCAAATCTCATATCAATAACGTCATCAAGAAGATTGCCAAAAAGTATGGTGTATTATGTCGTTTGAAAAATGACTTAACGACCCATAGTAAGATTCTTTTGTATAAAACAGTCATTTCACCACACATTGACTTTTGCCCATCCATTCTGTTTCTTGCTAATAACACACAAATCTTGAGATTACAGCGACTGCAAAATAAAATCATGCGATTAATTCTAAAATGTAGTAGATATACCTCGTCAGGTTTTCTACTGAACGCATTACAATGGCTTTCAGTGAAACAGAGAATTTACTACTTAACCATGGTATTTATTTTCAAGATATTAAACGGCATGCTGCCTCGATATTTGTGTGATCGAATTGAAAGAGGAACTGATTTGCATAGGTACAATACTAGAAACGCATCTGATGCTAGAACACCAAGCTTTCTGTTAGCCAGATCGCAAAACTCATTGTTGTACAGGGGAATAAGTTTTTTCAATTCGATGCCAAGAGAAATCAAACGCGCAGCGACATTGGTGGAGTTCAAAAGGTTATGTATTTCACACATAAAGTCCGCTTTGTAAGCAAATATTTAGTTAGTTAGTTCAAATTTTTTAGATTTTTTATTTTTTTTACGTATTACGAAGATTGTATTTTCTTTTTCTTTTTGTTTATATATATTATTGTGAGACGAATTAAGTTACTATGTTCGGTATGATGATGATGGATTTTTAGTTTGTTTGAGAGTTAAAAATAATGAGCAGTCTACAAACGTTTGAGCCTCGCGCGCGAAGCAGGTAGTGACTTTTTGGAAAGCGAATAGGACTGGCCGAAGAGCCTTAGCATTCAGTGTGTTAAGTTTGCTCTTGACCTCGATTGCAAGGTTTGATTAATAATTTAAGGAATTGATTCGGGAGATTAATTGGGATCGACAGTTGTTGATGGAATTGGGCTTGGCTCTGCTCATCCGCAGTCTCGTTACTCCATCGTAGCTGATGTGTGTAGCGATGAACTGGTCCGGCGGGAAGGGCCAGGTGAATTACTGTCTGATACTGGTAAAGATATCGGGTTCGATTCCTGATGTGATCAAGGATCTTCCCGGGTTGGAAATTTTCTTGATTAACCCTGGATAGTAAATCCGAGATATTTGAATGTTATTTTGTGGTCAGTCGTTCTTTTGAAGAAGAATCTATACCTGCTAGATTAATCAGATCGTTTTCTTTTGTTTACTGGTTAAGATATGTGCAAAAATATTAATTATCATTTAGATAACTCGTTCTGCTCACACCTTTGTAGGGGTATGAGGTGGGACCATCATCATCATCATCATCTAAACGAGAGGCCGTTTTGGGACTAACGCTGGCGCCAAATTGCAGTGTCTTTTATTTATGAATCACTACTGCCCGTATATATCTATGTCGCGTCGATTCTATATAACTCACACTGGCAAGAATAATGCTTCGCTCTCCGTTAAACAAAGATTGTGAAGTAATAAATAACCGTAAAATAATACAAGCAAACTTTCCACATCAAACTTTATTCATTATCTATCAAGTTTAGTCGACGTGATTCGATGGCCATTGTCTACAGAAACGAAAATGGATACTGTTGCCAACGAATCGTTTAACGAGAGACGTTTACAGTTCTGATAACGGCCGTATTGCGCTGGTATCAAGCGATTGGCTCATTACTGTTTGTATTACTGATAATTTCATTCTCCATCAACAGTGACCAAGGATTGATATACACTTACTGAAATCATTTAACGGTTTTGTAAACAGGCTAGTTTGAGGTCATGCGGTGCTATATAAGTTACTATTATCAAGTAAAATTGTTTAACGCTAAACAATATTCACTTAATGGGATTCATACTATCACATCCCGACATTCGATTAGTAAGTAAATAGTATATATGGGGCATTCCACGCAATATCAGCCACCCAATTTTTTTATCTAACTTTTTTTTCGGTAAAGAACTCGAAAACATTCGACACGTTTTTTTTTATTTTAATATGTTACGTGGAATTTTCGAGATATGATTTTTTGAAATTTCGCGTTTTCAAAAAAGTGCCTTTTTTCAACAGCCTATACTGTAAAAGATACTATACTATGTAAAAATACAAACATTCGTCCTACACTGAAAATCATTTCTACCTATTTTTTGAGGAGAAATCACTCATTGTCGAGCTCTTCTATAAGCTACCCAAAATTAGGTCGTTATCTACTCAAACTTTGAGTTGATGGGTAAAAATGGGTAGCGTGCTTTGTTATGGCATAACATTTGTACTAAACTTACAGTTACCTAAATTTTGAGGTCTTCACTCGTTACCCAAAATTGGGGAGATGCACTTTAGTTGATTTTGGGTAGGTTTTGACCCAAAATTAGGTAGCGGCTGGTAAGAGTGTAGACAAGAATTGTGCGTCTTCTCCTTAACTTTCAAATAAGCGATTCCATAAAACAACCTTTAAAGTTAATATAATGAAAAAAGTTAAAAACTAATAAACAAATAAAAAAATCAAACTTGGGCCTAATTTTTTGTTGTTGAAAAAAAAAGTCTTAGGGGTTTAACTCAATCTTGGCAAAGTTTCAGAGGGGAAAGATCAATACTTTCGGAGCAGTGAATTTTTCAATCACGACCCGCAGCGCAATTCGCTCCGATACGGGCTTAACTTGTCGACACATGTCGCGCCACAGATCGAATCCTAACTTTGTCAGTTTATTGTTAGCAACATTTCAGGCAGGAAGCGAGTAAAACTGGGACAAAGGATTTACGTGAGTAATAAAATAATGCTGACATAAAGTTTTTTGTATGATTTGGTTTTTCTTTCATTTTCAATTCCTTGTCTCCGTGCGGCTCAGTGAAACGATTGTGCTCCAGAAATAGTTTTACATTTTTCGAAACGATTTTTAAGAAATTTCTCTGCTTTTACATAATCTTCTGAGCATTTGTATATGACTGAAATATTGTGTAGAGAAGATGCTTTCCTAGCCCACTCGTACAATTCATTCGCGGTCGAAATTTGACAATCATTGATCATTTGTAAACTTGCGCGACGTGTCATTTTTTGATAGTACCTCCAGCACCGTCGCATGGCCCTTTTCCATGAGAAAATGTCGCGAGAAAATTTACATTTTTGAATTGCTGAGGAGCTTCGGCACAAAAATAGATGCACTTGAATATATATATATATATATATATATATATATATATATATATATATATATATATATATATATATATATATATATATATATATATATATATATATATGAAAATAATGTGCAATTCTTCTGTTATAGTGGAGTGAAGAGGAGTGATTGTACCAGTATTCAGCTTATCAATCCACCAGAATTTATCCGATGCGATTGAACGAACTTCAGCATGCTAAATGCAAGGCAAACCTCTTTGTTTGATCTCATCTCAGAATCCTTTCATTGATTCGTTCAAAAAATCTATAATGTGATTTGTTCAACTCACGCCTACGATGGCCAACATTAATCATCTAACTGATTACATTACACACAATGCATCTTCTGGTAAACGAAATCAGAACTTTTGATCCTGTGTACGATATAGCTATGCGTTCCATCATTAAATGATTTGGCAAACAATAATGTTGATACCCAATTAAGCACGTGGCTCGGAATGACGAATCACATCAATCAAGTATTCATGTGAAATATCCACACAAAACTACTCGCTGCGCGCCAATTTTTCAACGATCTAGTGTTATTTTCTTCGAAGGTCAAACCTACGACACGATCAGACACTCCGAACATATAGCGACCCCTTGTTATAGCGACACAGATATAGCGACCTCTTGTTATTTATTGAAAATACTATTTCCAGCAACACTTTTCTGGTTGCTACAAACGTTACCAAGGAACCTATTTTTCAACACGAATAAACAAAAACAAACTATTCTTCCATTAGAAACTTTTTCGCTTGCCATCGCTAGCAATTCGTGGTAATATTGTAAAATAAGTAAGTGATGAATTGTGTTGCATCATCTAGATCGACGGAATCATATATTTCGTTGCCTAGGTAGTGATTAGATTATTTTAAAATATGTAGAAATAGTAAAAAACATTTTTTCTCAGTATGTAGTGCTCTGTACTCATATCACAAATTTCCAAACAATTATAAAACCAAAGAAAAAAGCCTTTCCTGTAGGATACGTTTATCTGAATACAACAAATAGTACAAAGTGCAGGCGGCGACCATGGCAAGACAAGCGTTAGAAATTAAAGAATCCAAACGTATTCTGAATTAGACACCATAGACCCAGGACGATTAAGAATGTTGGAATGTTGGAATTCATGCAGCAGCTCACAGGCCAGTATTGGCGATTGCCGAAAATTTGACAGAAGCTGCTATATTGCTATCTATATTGTATACAACATTTTCAATCCAGTAGAAGATGCTACAAGAACTCGAGTCTCTCAATGCATGAACCGCGAGAGAATTTTTCTACATTTCTTTGCTCCACTTCATACTCTGAGTATTTCACAGCCCATGAAAAAATATACAGTCTGATAATGACCGTTGCTGTGTGGAATTTCCCAAGAGAGGATCGCAAGTTGACAATTATCGCAGAAAATCAAATCGATGGTTCATCTTGATGTTTCTCATACTAGGTTGCAATATTTCAAAACCCTAGTGTGGAGCATTCACATACATTTTCATAGACACAACTTATACAAAGGTTATATGCACATAGTTAGAATAAGCGGCAATAGTAAAATGATTCTATCGCAATTATCCACTGCCCATACAGAATCGGATCGCGAAACGAGAATAAGCGACCGTTTGTTGCTTCAGAGAGGATCCCCACAGCAGCGTGCTAACCTTTGGTTCTCAGAAATGTCATCGAGAGAAATTCGCTCTCGCACTGGTGTCGATTCTATGTTAAATGAGCCATGCCGGGTGTTTGTTGTTGCGATGATATTAGTCTCTCTTTGATGGAACTGATTCAATCGTGTGAAGAGTGAAGAGTGAACGTTCATTGGATATCTTTAGGTGACCCTGCTCCCTGACCTCAAGCACAGACGTTCCCATTCTCGTTCAGTAGAACGGCGCACTATTAGTAAATGCTCTGCTTCACCAAAGACGTGAGCGAATAATTCTTGAACGAACGGAATCATATGGCGACGAGGTTCACGATTCTAAACCTGTCAAACTTTCTACCTTACAATTCTTTGCGATGTTTGATAACAAGTGTTTTTTATGTTTATTGTCTTCTGTATTTTTTGTTTCGATCATAGCGGTTTGAGTCTCAAGGACTCTTCGGACCAGAACAACTTTCTGACCCTATGTGCAAGGTTGGGAATCGCACCCAGGTGGGATGCATGAAAGGCATCGCCTAACTCACCACGCTACATCCGTCCCCCAGTCTTCTGTATTGATTACCAAGCCGTTTCCACGTTTACGCTTGATGATATCTTAATGATGAATTTAACCGAAAAGTTTGATAAAAATCATACTTTTCCACAATAATCGGAAGTGAAAATAAACAGCGGAACAGTCATTTGATGTTAAGACCTATTGAAAAATAGATTGCGAAGTACGTGCAAGTTCGGTAGTAACCAACCGGTTCGCAGGAATCACATTTTGTTGCCGTTTCGAGATTATTTATATGTTGCAATTAAACAACATACGTAGCCATGGATGACTGTTATTTAAAATCAACAGCGTTCGACCTGTGTTGCCAGTTTTAATATCTTTTCAAGCAATTTCGTTTTGACATTACCAGTTACTGAGGGGTAGTTAAATTTGCGATACAGTTTTGATAGACGAGTGGCAGGTCGTGTCGTCGGTCAAACACTTATGCAACTCGTTGTGCGCAAAACATCAATCGTAGATCTAGCAAGCATTGGTGAATTTTTCAACGGAAAATTCCATGCTCCATACAAAACAATGTTTTGGATTTTTCCCACTTTTCCGGAAAATATTTCTAATTTTTTTGATGTACGAACCCGGTGGGGGTAGAAACTAATCAAACAAAAAAAGATTCTATATATATATATATATATATATATATATATATATATATAAATGCAGAGGTCATTCTTTGTAATCACATCACGTAAGAACGGATGGACGGATTTACATGATTCTTTTTTTGTTCGATCAGTTTCTACCCCCACCGGGTTCGTACATCAAAAAAATTAGGAAATCCTACCGGAAAAGTAGGAAAAATCCATAAAGTTTTTTTGTATAGACAATGGACTTTTCCACTGAAAAAGTCGTCTATGCTTGATAGATCATCGATAGGTGTTTGGCGCATAACGAGTTGCATAAGTGTTTGGCCGTCGAAGAAAGGAATACTAGATCTTGTGTGAAATATTCAAGCACAAAGAACAGACATCCAAGCTTGTACAAACTTTTTCAAAAAATACAAGTAAAAATCCGTTAAAAACACCGTTGCGTACGACTTTGCACGCATGCATTACCATTGTAGAGGCTCGAACGCAGGAACTCATTAGCGACTGCTGGGATGCTCGTAGCACCTCTACAGGCCAATTATTACTTGGTGATCACTTTGCAAACAACCGTTAAATATCTTGCACTCATTGAGATCTCTACATGGATGTCTGTTCTCTGTGATGTAAGGTTGTATGTCTGTAACGGCATAACTCCGGAATCATACAACGCATTGACACCAATCTTGGCACAGTTACTTCTTGTTCTTCAGATATGGTCATAAGGTTATTTTTATAGGGGAAGGAACTCAGCAAGTGGTAAATGACAATGAGGGGGGGTGGGGTGGTGGTCTTTGGTTCATGGAAAGTTTTATAATTTGACGAGAATCGATCCTTTTCGAATTGATAGTAAATACATTTGGCATACCTAGATATCATTATAAGGGGGTGGATGTAGCAAGTGCCTTTAGAAAGGGAGGTGTTATGCTTGTGACGACAAATTCTAAAACTACTGAACGGATTGCTATCAAGCTTGGCTCAAGTACTTCTTGCTCTTCAGATATGGTCATACGGGTATTTTAAGGGGAGGGAGAGCGTAGCAAGTGTCCTTAATATAGGAGGGGTTATGACAATTTTTTTTCTAATATGGTCTTTAGGGTGTTTGTGAGGGGTGCATGTAGTAAGGGTCTCTAAGAAGGGGTGTGTGATATTTGTAACGGCATAACGTCGGAACTATTGAACGGTAATCAAACTTGGCACAGATACTTCTTGCTTTTTAGAGGTGGTCATGGGGATATTTTTATAGGGGAGGAAGCGTAGCAAGTGTCCTCAACAGGGGGATCATGACAAAATCTATCTAATTTGACGAGAATCGATACTATTTGATGAGCATAGGTACTTTTTGTATAACTTAGATATGATTGTAAGGGTATTTGTGGGTGGTGGATGTTTGAATAAATTGGATCATAACGGCGCGTTATTTTCGAAGATTTGTACCTTAATTTGAGGCAAAATGTTTCGAATTTTACGAAAATCGACATTTTTTGGCAAGCACATATATTTATCACTACTAAGAAATGGTTGCAAGAATATTCATACGTGTGAAAGGATAGCAAATGTCTAATAAAGAAGTCAAGTCAAATTGTTTGTATATATCGGCATAGTTCCATGAAAACTTAGTGAATTATCAAAAAAACTCAGATACTACAGGTACTTTTTGCAGTTCAGAGGTGATCATAAGGGTATTTTTTAAATTTTCTTGACGAGCTTAGATATTCATTGCATTGCAAAGATAAACAAAAGTGTGGAGTTTGTAGCAAGTTGCGGTGGGTCCGACACGTCATAAGGATTTTGGACGACGACCCGGTGAAGACAGTTCTTGAGAGCGATCAGACAGGAACAAGTATACGAGAGTCACCGTGAGCACAGTGGATCGATCAGCTGGTGGGCGACCTGAGCTCCCTCCGTAGTCTGTGGGTCTGGTGACAATGGAATTTTTAATACAACTTTTTACACAGGAAGATCTAAAACTAAGTGTCATAGTTGAAGTTTTATTCCTATATTTGTATTGGAAATAATTAGACAGGTTATCCACGAAATATTCATTAATCTGATTGTCACATTCAGCCATTGGTTGTAATTTTCATTCAAGGAAAATTTTGTCACATTTCCGCTTGGAACAGAAAATTCGACGCAAAACCATAAATTGTGTATTAGGATTAAACTGTTTTGTAAAACCTGTTATTTTAGTAGTATTTTAGTTCTTTGACAGTCAAATATGACTTCAATGATTTCGACATAATTACCAGAAAATCTAAAGGCAGCGTTATTACTGCTTATGGTATGAACCAACAGGCTGCAGTCAAAAGAACCTGCCTACTAACCACTGGCTGTAAGTGGGTTAAGTGGATGCTATCAGTTACAAAATTGACGAGCATATAAAATCTAGCTGTTTGCCGAAACTTGATTTTTGATCGCTTGTAATCGCACGTAGTATGATAACCGATATGTGCTCCAAACATAAGGTGATTGGTAAGGATCAGCACAGTAAAGATAACGAGGGTTTGATTAGAATTGATCACTCGGAAAACCGTTAAATGGTAATGTTAGGCTCAGGTGCTATGAATAATGCATATGATTATTGCCGATGATAATTTAGTTTTGGCAATTAACTAGAACAAAGTGTAAACTTTAGTGAGTTTATAAATAAAATGTTAACTGTATATTTTATTAGCATTGCAATTAATCACTAGTTTATATTGACCTTCAGTCCCAGTCGTATAAGGGCACTACAAAATGATTTTTTCACAACATCTTCAATTTTTCATTCCTTACTTCTGATTTTTCGACTTCGAATGAACATTATTACAGAAGTTTGATTTTGTGGAATTTTCATCCCTTATATTTATTATTATTATTATTATTATTATTATTATTATTATTATTATTATTATTATTATTATTATTATTATTATTATTATTATTATTATTATTATTATTATTATTATTATTATTATTATTATTATTATTATTATTATTATTATTATTATTATTATTATTATTATTATTATTATTATTATTATTATTATTATTATTATTGTTATTATTATTATTATATAAGATTCTGTTATAATAAGGGTTGCCTTTCCAAATACACTTGCGATTGGAAAAAAAATCAATTTTCGCCATCTTACAATCAAAAATAAAAACGTAGCTCACTTTTGTCCACAGACACTCTTACATGAATTACTAATAATAAGAATAGAATGATTTATTCTATCATTTTCTTCTATTCATCAACTCACCGCTGATCTAAACAAACATACTCACCTACACAGAGCATCACTGACACAAAATTATGATGGTATTGATGGTTCTCAGTTTTGATTTCATAGTACCTAACTCTAACCGTAGTACCTGGCATCACCGTATTGAGCTACGCTGGTGGGTGTATGTTTACACTACAGAGCAGCAACACGACCAGGTTTTTCGGTTTGGTTTTTTGCAGGTACTCAAAACGAGCACGAGCAATGATGTACGAAAACAAAAAAACCGAACTGTAGTGTGATGTATACGGTACACGATTGAATTTCATGTCTCGAGCTAAACACAGCTGGCTACTGAACCGTATACGATTAACAGCATACCAGAACATGTGTTGAGAGTTGGATTGAAATGACATCGATTCGAATATTGGCCGCCAATGGTAACTCTGATGGATGGGAATACAAGCGAGGCAGTGCACAGTGGTTCAAAAGCGCAATTTCACGCTCTTAATTAATAACTCATAGGAACGTGGTTTTTTAGGTACAGTATCTTCAGCAAAGTTGTTCAGAATGATAGACGCCATCTTTTGGTAAGTTTTATTTATGTGATTAATCCCCCTAAAAGTGAGATAAAAATATTATTTTAGTTCAGAGAAAACATAGGGGCTAAGTTACTTCGACAAAGTTGTTCAGAAGGTTATTTCAAACAAATTTGCTGAAGGTACTATTCCCGTAACTTGAGTGTAATTCATGATATAATGTATTTTCTGAAAAGGGTGCTCTAAAACCAGTGTTTGTATGAAAACACATATATTATCAATTTATATGAGTTTTTCATGTTCAACAAAGTTTTTCATCATTAAAAACTACATAACTTTCTCAAACATACTATGCTGCTATCATTTCAGTTTAATGAAATAGAGCCATTTTTCATGGTTTTTATTACAAAATTTCAACTTGTCTATCATCAAAAGGCGCAGAAAGGTGCAGATGAGACTACTTACATACTAAACTACTTGACAAGAGCTTTCATACCGTGGTTGAATTACTCGTCTGCGATCGTCTGCAGGCGAGATATGTTCTTTTCAAATATCCTTGTCCTTGACATTTGCAATGATAAGGTGCACTTTATGTCATATCAGACTTCAGTATATATTCATTACTATGGTACTTGCAACAAAATATGATTTTTTTTTGCACATCGAAGTCTATAAATAGAATAGTTTGGTAACTGTTTTGTCACGGTTTAAAAAAAAGCAATCATTAAATCGAATTAAGTTATGTCATTTTCTGGTAGAGAAAAGTATGATCAAAACTCATTTTTAGTTATTTGTATTTATTTTATGATCGCTGACAATGTTCTTAACCAGCTAAAAGACTCTTAGCATCATCTGACAGATTCTTCTTGGACTGTTTTGGCCATTCACGAATATTTGTAACCAATGGATCTGATGAAACTAATAACCAATTCATGGGATCCTGATTCGAAAGTGATCTGTTTTGCTCGCGTGTATAATACTCTCGAAATATGTATGAAAGAAACTTCTTAATCATTGTGAACAGTACAATAAAGCAAGCGTTTATCGATCTCCACTTCAATTGATGAATGGAGGACATTTGTCCGCAGAAATTTTCTATAGAAAAACTTACCAAAAAATGACATAACGTAATTCGAAATGATGATTGCCTTTTTTCAAAGCCGTGGCTTCTTATCTCACTTTCAGAAAACGTCTGGTATGATTACTAAACTTTTCCATTTGTAGACTTCGATGTCCATAAAAATCATTTATTGTAAGTGTTGGGAGGACCACACTAACGGCAACACTGTTCAGCCGGTAGCTCACAGCTTTTGATGACTGTCAAAAGCCCGTTGACGTTACCGTGCAGGAAACACGCACAGCTGTCATCGTTACGACACTTTACTTCCGATCATGGCTCGCAGTAGAAGTCACATTTTAATGTATATAATATTTTAGTTGTTTTAAATAAAATATATTTGTTTGTTGTGAATCCACCTCGTTTTACATCACAACAAAGTGGCGACGAGGTTAGTTGGTGCCAGTACCGCGCAAATTGAATGGTTCGCTACGTTTCGACAAATAAAAGTTTGCGTGGAAATTGAGGTTAAGTGACCATGTCAGATCCTCCGGGTACGGGAGCCGCTCATGCGGCCCAGCAGCAGCAAAACACCGATCAGTTATTGCTCCAGATCCTGAACCAACAACAACAGCTTATGGCAAAACTCACATCGCAGATGTCAGCCACCCAGTTAACCATACAGGGCCTGTCAAGAGATGAAATCACGTTAGATTCTCTTGCCAGCAACATCGTCGAGTTTGTCTACGATCCAGATCAAGGATGCACGTTCGACACTTGGTATTCAAGGTATGCAGATCTGTTTGACAAGGATGCGGGACGCTTGGATAATGCTGCGAAAGTCCGGCTGCTAATGAGGAAATTAAACCCAGCAGCACATGAGCGCTTCACCAGCTTCATTCTCCCGAAGAAATCAAAAGATTTCACCTTCGAACAAATCATCGAGAAGCTTAAAACCATTTTTGGATCGCCAGTGTCTATCTTTCATCGTCGATATCAATGTCTTCAAATTACTAAAGACGACGCAGAAGATTTCGTGTCATATTCTTGCAAGGTAAATCGAGCATGTGTGGATTTCAAGATCAGTGATCTTTCGGAAGAGCAGTTCAAATCACTCATTTTCGTGTGCGGATTAAAATCGTCAAAAGATTCCGATATTCGTATGCGGCTCATTACTAAATTGAACGACACTTCTGAAATTTCGCTGGAGAAGGTAGTTGAAGAGTGCAAGAACCTGGTGAATCTGAAAAAGGATAACAGTCTCGTGGAAAATCCGCGAACGCAAGCGGTCGTACATGCAGTTAAGCAAAGTAGATACAAATCGAAGTCAAACCACAAGCACCTTCGATCGGCCGCAGGTTCCAGTATCGATCGACCAAGAACTCCTTGCTGGTCGTGTGGAGGCATGCATTTCTCAAAGGACTGCCAGTACCGCGAGCATCAGTGCCGTGACTGCAAAAAGAAAGGGCACAAGGAAGGTTATTGTGCCTGTTTTTCGAAAAAGTGTTCTTCAAATAAAAAGATATTTACTGCGAGCAAAGACGTCAAGGGGGTATCAGTCAAGAACGTCAGCCAAAGGAGGAAGTTTGCTGAGATCCAAATCAACAAGGTTCCAGTCCAGTTGCAAATAGATTCAGCGTCAGATATTACAATTATATCTGACCAGCTTTGGAAACACATTGGGCAGCCTCCAGGAGTCAGGCCAACATGCAGTGCTAGAACAGCGTCAGGACAACCACTTGATCTAGCGCTGGAATTCTGGTGCGACGCGCAAATCGGCGGCATTTCTAAAAAAGGTCTGTGTCGTGTTGTATCATCTAATCTTGATTTGAACATTTTAGGCGCAGATTGGATAGAATTGTTCGGACTGTGGGACGTTCCTTTTAGTTCAATTTGTCACAAAGTCACCGGTTCACAAAAGCACAATGTTGAAGTGTTACAGGCACAGTTCCCAACCGTTTTCAGCAGTAAAATGGGACTGTGTACTAAGACGAAAGTTCAGCTCACTTTGAAAGGAGATCCTAAGCCTATATTTCGCCCCAAACGACCCGTGGCGTACAGCATGCAAAGCGCTGTGGAAAATGAAATTCAGCGGCTTCAGGATCTTGGTATTCTTGTTCCAGTTGACCATTCAGACTGGGCAGCACCAATTGTGGTAGTACGGAAGCCAAACGGAGCCGTGCGTATTTGTGCTGATTTCTCTACAGGACTAAACAGTAATTTAGAGTCCAACCAGTACCCGCTACCATTGCCTGAGGACATATTTGCGAAAATGGCGGGATGTAAACTGTTTAGTCACATCGACTTGTCAGATGCTTACCTTCAAGTAGAGATTGATACACGCGACCAGTACCTTCTCACCATCAACACACATAAGGGATTGTTTCGTTACACCCGTCTAACTCCGGGCATCAAGTCAGCTCCGGGAGTGTTTCAGCAGTTGGTGGACACAATGGTCAGCGATCTCAACGGAACATGTGGTTATCTAGACGACATTTTAGTCGGTGGCCGTACACAAGAAGAGCATGACCACAATTTACATCAAACTCTGCGTCGACTCGGAGAGTATGGTTTCACAGTGAGGATTGAAAAATGCAGTTTTCAAATGTCACAAATCAAGTACCTCGGACAGATACTTGATGGCGATGGAATAAAGCCAGATCCAGACAAATCAGCAGCCGTAGCAAGCATGCCACCGCCACATGATGTTCCATCGTTGCGTTCGTATCTGGGTGCTGTCAATTACTATGCAAAGTACATTCCGGAAATGCGCAACCTTCGGTTCCCGATGGATGAACTACTCAGAACGGGTTCAAAGTGGATCTGGTCGGAAGCATGTCAGCGTTCATTTGACAGATTTCGTAAAATTCTGCAGTCGCCGCTCGCGTTGACACACTACAATCCAAAACTCGACATTGTGGTGTCAGCGGATGCATCCCAGCAAGGAATCGGTGCACGCATAGCTCATAAATTTCCGGATGGAACAATTAAAGCAATTTCATATGCTTCACGCAGTCTCACTCCAGCTGAAACCAACTATAGTCAGATAGAAAAGGAGGGACTCGCTCTCATCTTCGCCGTAACGCGTTTTCATCGCATGATATTTGGTCGAAGTTTCATACTCGAAACGGATCACAAACCGTTGTTATCGATTTTCGGAAGCAAAAAAGGTATTCCTGTGTACACTGCAAACAGACTGCAGCGGTGGGCACTGACGTTACTATTATATAACTTCACCATTCAGTACGTCAGAACAGAAAGCTTTGGGTACGCAGACGTTCTTTCGCGGCTGATCAACAATCACATTCGGCCTAATGAAGAGTATGTCATCGCATCGATCGAGTTGGAAGAATCAGTCAAGCACAGTTTTGAACAATCTTTAGAAGTGTTACCAGTCACATTCAAGATGATCCAAGATGAAACGCAAGCAGACTCACTTCTTAAGAGAGTTATTAGTTACGTGCAATCCAGATGGCCTACTAATAGATCCGATCTCAGCGATCCACAGTTGCATCAGTTTCAACAGCGTCGAGATAGTCTTTCAGTATTTTCAAGCTGTTTGATGTACGGAGAACGGATAGTCATCCCAACCAAATTTAGGAATCGAGTACTTCATCAATTGCATAAAGGACATCCAGGTGTGGAACGAATGAGATCGTTAGCGCGTAATTACGTGTACTGGCCTGGTATCGATGAACAGATAGCTCAGGTTGTTCGCTCCTGCAATAAGTGTGCTGAAGCAGCGAAAACTAACAGCAAGACCAAGCTAGAAAGTTGGCCTCTTCCACAGCAACCATGGCAGCGAGTGCATTGCGATTTCGCCGGACCAGTAGATGGAATCTACTACCTGATTGTTGTGGACGCGTACAGCAGATGGCCGGAAGTTATTCCTACTAAACGAATCACCACGGCCGCAACGTTAACCATGTTTAGAGAAATTTTTTCGAGGCATGGCATGCCGGAAACGTTAATTACAGACAATGGCACGCAGTTTACCAGTGAGAACTTCGAAAGCTATTGTACCAACAACGGCATTCTTCATTTGAAAACACCACCGTATCATCCACAATCAAACGGACTGGCTGAACGTTTTGTGGACACATTCAAACGGACACTCAGAAAAATTATGACGGGGGGAGAGAGCCTTCGGGAAGCAATTGATACCTTCCTTCTGTGTTATCGCTCCACACCATGCCGTAGTGCACCGGAAGGTAAGACACCAGCAGAATTGTTGCTGGGCAGACGATTGCGAACATCCTTGGACCTGTTGAAGCCTCCTACAGCGTATTACAAATCAGCAGACTCCAAGCAAGAAGAACAGTTCAACCGGAAGCATGGTACCAAAAGTCGGAAATATTTGATTGGTGAATCGGTTTGGGCCAAAGTTCATCGCAACAATACTTGGACTTGGGAGCCCGGACAGGTGCTAGAACGAGTTGGTCGGGTAATCTACAACGTGTGGTTATCATCAGAGCAGAACCTTATCAGGTCTCACTGCAACCAACTACGAAGGCGCTATGGAGCTGAAACTTCAGTCAAGCAGCAGTCAACCGATATTCCCCTGAATATTCTTTTAGATACCTGGAGACTTCGTCCAGCACCACTTGAGCAGGCGTCTCAAGAGTCTCAAGAGATTATTCTGGAAACTCAAACAACGGAAACAAAGAACTCAATTCCCCAGAATACCGAGTCTAGGGAGATTGTTCAACGTTCTCATACACGCACAACGAGAGCAAACAGTCAACAAGAAGCGGTAATCTCACGCCACTCTTCGCGGACTAGAAGAGTACCCGTGAGGTATGATCCTTATCATCTCTATTAAAAGGGGAGATGTTGGGAGGACCACACTAACGGCAACACTGTTCAGCCGGTAGCTCACAGCTTTTGATGACTGTCAAAAGCCCGTTGACGTTACCGTGCAGGAAACACGCACAGCTGTCATCGTTACGACACTTTACTTCCGATCATGGCTCGCAGTAGAAGTCACATTTTAATGTATATAATATTTTAGTTGTTTTAAATAAAATATATTTGTTTGTTGTGAATCCACCTCGTTTTACATCACAACAGTAAGAGTTACCATGGTAACGAATATATACTGAAGTCTGATCTGATATGCAATGAACCTTATCATTGCAAATGTCAAGGACAAGGATATTGGAAAAGAACATATCTCGCCTGCAGACGATCGCAGACGAGTAATTCAACCACGGTATGAAAGCTCTTGTCAAGTAGTTTAATATGTAAGTAGTCTCATCTGCACCTTTCTGCGCCTTTTGATGATAGACAAGTTGAAATTTTGTAATAAAAACCATGAAAAATGGCTCTATTTCATTAAACTGAAATGATAGCAGCATAGTATGTTTGAGAAAGTTATGTAGTTTTTAATGATGAAAAACTTTGTTGAACATGAAAAACTCATATAAATTGATAATATATGTGTTTTCATACAAAAACTGGTTTTAGGGCACCCTTTTCAGAAAATACATTATATCATGAATTACACTCAAGTTACGGGAATAGTACCTTCAGCAAATTTGTTTGAAATAACCTTCTGAACAACTTTGTCGAAGTAACTTAGCCCCTATGTTTTCTCTGAACTAAAATAATATTTTTATCTCACTTTTAGGGGGATTAATCACATAAATAAAACTTACCAAAAGATGGCGTCTATCATTCTGAACAACTTTGCTGAAGATACTGTACCTAAAAAACCACGTTCCTATGAGTTATTAATTAAGAGCGCGAAATTGCGCTTTTGAACCACTGTGCAGTGTTAGGAGAATCTGATGCAATTTGTTGATGTACAAACACATCGATTCACAGCTCATAAATCATTTCTATGTGGGTTCCAATATTTGACGTGTGCTCAGCGCTCATCTGCTGATTGTTTGACACTACGATGTTGAGGCGATGTTTTCTCTCTCCAGTTACTCAACTCGCTCAGTGATGCTACTGAAATCGGTTAGCAGGTGAGCTGAACTCACTGATGATGAAGTACAAAAATGATGATTGGTTTGACCTTAAGATTCGCCTCTTCGGGCCTGAAAAACTTTCTGATCCTATGGGCGGGGTTGGGAATCGAACACAGGTGGGCTGCGTGAAAGACATCGACTTACTTATCACACTATACCACTATACACTATACTCGTCGCTTGTTTTTCAGTGCCATGTAGTAAACACGCACTGAAAATTTAAATTTTTCCTGTGGAACAGCAAGACCTGTACGAATGTCGAATGGTCGGCAAATGTCTGTGTGTGCACCTATTTAACGGTTTTTGCTCTCTGCACAATTTTCTCGGAGATGGCTGAACCGATTTCAACAAGCTTGGGCTCGTTTTGAAGATATTTTCTTTTTTTTTATTTAAAAGATATTTTTATTTAGGCCTATTTGCGTACAAGCTTTACGTGACCGATTGAGCCGATTTTTTAAATAATTTTTTTTTGAGTTGGAACTCGTTATCACCCTTTTTATAGGGGGAGAGGGGCTTCCATTTCCCTCCTGTGAGGATCGAGGGGCACTTCGTTCGTGGTTCGTCTCGTCATCCATTGCCGCATCGGTGGTATTGTTGTTGATCTCGTTGCTAGTTGCTGGAGATGCGCTTTGTTGTACATTGTTTGCAGTTGCTGGTTGGTTGGGTGGAAAGTTGTTAACTGCAGCTGGTGTACTTTGTTCTATAGGGGATACGTTGGATGGTTTCGTTGAAGGGGATGCTTCACTGTTGTTGGTGACTGTCACAGATGTACTGGGGTTGCTTAGGGTTGGTGTGAAGGAAGCACCGTTGTCCTTTGGTGTGGTTGTCTCCTTGTCCAGTTTGTCACATGACTTACCGTAGTGAACAGCTTTTTGGCAATATTGACATATGGCCATCTGATAGTCATAGGTAACAAGTGATTTGCACGGAATTCTTGTATCTTGACCGAAAATCACATAAGAAGGTATAGGTCTCTTCAAGTGTATGCGTAATAAACGTACGTCATTTAGAATACCGAGGAAAAATTCTTCCACTTTTTTCGATAGAGAGAATCTCTCCGTATTGTGACATAGTTTTGCGAATATAAGAATGGATGACGCTTGAGGGCAGATCATGCTCACGCACTTCTATAGCACTATCTTCCATATATACTGGAATGTTGTACTTAATGTTCTCGTGCCCCACATAGTGCACATTGTTATTGTTTTTTGTGAATTGAATTGCATCCAACTCTTTATAAAGCTGGTTGTAAACAACATTATTCGTCTTATTGCATTGAAGTAAATGAACACGTTTAATGTCAAGATGCATGTGCTCCTTAAGCAAACCTTCAAGTTCTTGTATCGAAGGTCGAATTTTGCACTGTCTGAAGTCAACAACAATTGTATTCTTTCGTGTCGGCGGTAGCTTTTGTTCGTTTTGTTCACTCATTTTGAGATCGTTCTATTGTTCACTACACAATACCTTATGATCAAAAAAGAACCGAAATTTCCATTTTAAAATTTCCGCGCTTGTCCAATCGGTAAACTTTTATTCTCTCAACGTTGGCAACACTTTTATACACATTCTGTCAAATTTTGACGCATTTCGTACGATTAGTTTTTGTTTGGCGTCTATACAAAGAAGTTGAAAAATTTTCGTGTGGCGATTTTTATAATGGATGGTTACGGCTCGCCTTCGAAGCGCCATTCGGTCGATTGTTGTGCGGTTTCGACGTCATATTCATAGATCCACACCTCATCACCAGTTATGATGCATTCGATGAATGTGGGGTCACTATCTGCGATGGAAATCATCTCTTTGGCCACATCAACACGGCGCTGTTTTTGAATGAAATTCAGCTTTTTGGCACCAGCCGAGAAGCGACGCGTTTCAAACCCAAAACATCAGTTAAAATGTGTTCGACTGATCCATAAGAGATGCCCAACAACACAGCAATCTCTCTAATCGGTACAGAACGATTTTGCAACACGATTTGTTTCGCCGATTCAATTTTTTCTTCAGTAACAGATGTTGTTGAGCGGCCAGGGATCTCATCGTGATCCAAGCTCGTACGACCACCTTTGAAGCGTTTATACCACTCCTATGCCTGTGTTTTTCCTAGACACGATTCACCAAAGGCCTTTTCTAACATTTTCAACGTTTCGGAACACTTAAATCCATTTGCAACACAAAATTTGATGCACGCACGTTGTTCTAAATTTTCATCCATTATAAAAATCGTCACCCGAAAATTTTTCGACTTCTTTGTATAGACGCCAAACAAAAACTAATCGTACGATATGCGTCAAAATTTGACCGAATGTGTATAAAAGTGTTGCCAACGTTGAAAGAATAAAAGTTTACCGATTGGACAAGCGCGGGAATTTTAAAATGAAAATTCCGGTTCTTTTTTGATCATAAGGTACTATACTTGATTCCTTTCGTCTCGAACGTAAGCGGATTTGTGTTTAATCGACTGACTTGGATGAGATGTGAAAGCAAACTGATGTTTTCTTTGTCACGTGGCTGTCACTGTACCCGACAAAACGATTTTTTTTTCTTCCCGCTTAATAATAGAAATACAAAAATAGAATATTATAATAGAAAATTGTAGAGTGTACAGTCTATATCCCAAAACATTTTTTTGCTGTCATTTGCGGTGACGGTGATATCACAAAAACCAATAAATCGTTTAATTCAAAAATTTAAGGAGTTGTTTCCATTTCTTATAGCAGGTACGTGAAGGAAGGATTTAACAAATAAAAAAAAATCTGATAAAATCAGAATTCAAATATTATTTTGAAATTAATAAAAAAAATAAAAAAAGTTGTGCAAAATATAGAATCGGGGAACTTTATAAGAATTTTTTTTTGGCTTGTACTGTTGCAAATGTGTCAAAAAAGCATGATCAACTGTAGTACTGCAATGAATGATGATAAATAAACGATAAACACCAATCAGATTACTTCTGCGCTCCAAGTGTTTAACGGTTGTCGGTTCTTTCACTGATTTTTGAACAGCTGTGAACGTAGTAAACAGATTAGTAATTGTTTGGATTTGTAAATAGAAAAGCATCGGTAGTTGTATGATATTATAACTGTATGACAACTTTCCGAGATAACAGCGAAAAAAATATTTGCTCGGTGACATTTTGGCAGTGCTTTCTTGATTAACTAAATAATGATCTTTTGCTCTTGGTTATTCTAAGTACAATGATAATAAATTGGTTTGACGTGAATTCGAACAAACTTGTTTGAATCTACCTAGTGGTGTAATAACGCCTTCGATGTAATTTTCATTTTAATTTTTTTAATTTTGTTAACCCTGACGTTAACCTGTGTTGATTGTAAAAATGTAATTTACATCATATATTTAAAATTATTTCAATAAATGTGCTTTTAGTACAACTGTTGTTTCTGTCATTCGTTCGAAATTTCAGGTTCCAGGTGTTTGGTTTAGATTCCTGGCCTAGCCGCGGGACTCATTCGGAGGTAACCAACCCCAGTGGATGCTCTGCGTTTTGGTAGTAATCACCTAATAAATAATCACCTTAGTTATGGTTGCTTAGTATTGTCTGCACAACACACAACTGGAGAAAAAATTCTGGCGGATGTCTCGCATTCTGACAGTTGATGGAAGAATGCTTTCCCTGGGCAGCGGCGGTGAGTTTTTCGGAGGAAAGAAAGAAAGAGAAAAGTGAAAGGAAGGATTGATATCGGAGTCTACGTCTAATTAGGAGCCCTTACACGAGATCTAGTTACGTTTTAATTGATTATTAGGTGACAGTTCACATTTGTATGAAGATGTCATTATTACTGCTCTTAAACGTTCATAAAAAATGACATAAGTTGGTAATAATGACATTACTGATCTTTGTGTAAGACTGGCTGCTCGACCACCAATCCTTTTCTGAGCAGCCTTGATAGCCGTGTAGTGTCGGTAGCGATTTCCCAACTGGCTAAGAATAACGCTACGGTCAACTTGTCCCGTTGGTATAAGTCCACCAAACAGGTAAGCAGTGTGGCATCCGGCGGTATTATTTAAACCAAAAATTGATCCACTCGTTTCCTTTTCCTTGTTGTAAAAGTCCACTAAAAACGAAGCTCGTTGGTCAAGGTGTATTTCCGTGCCGATGACTTAATGACTGCAGGAGCCTAGAAAAGGTAGTCATAAACAGAACATTTGTGGGACTTGCCCTTGCGGAGCTCAAAACTGCGTGTCATAGTTAGACTGGATAATTGAAGGTATATACAGGAATATGTCGTGGTCGTGCGTAGAGTATCGTGACGCCAGGTCGAAGGTACTGGAATCCCTTAGGGCCCGAGGTAGAGCACCTGAGGTTCCGGTTCGGAATGTGTTGGCGAGTCGGGATAGTGTATATATGCTTCTCTTATACCAGTACCTTAAACACATTGATATACAAGTGTAAAGTGTTATTCCTCGCTCAGAAAGTATAATCTCCAACGACAGGTTCGACACTAACATCCGCTCGATTCTCTCGATCCTCGTCCCTGTCCACCATCTTCATTGGAACTAACAAGATCTTTTTTTGTCACTAACTTTTCCATTCCTCCTCCCCTGTCTCTTCACCATCTCGATTGCAACTAATTAGATCTCTGTCGTTTTCAGACATTTTGTTCCCACATCCCCTTTTTACCCCGTTTCCACAATATTTACTTTTATTTTCATTCTCTTCCGTAACATCACCATCACCGCCCACGGAAAACCGCTCCAGTCGAAAACCCAGCATGCGGGCCACCCGCCGGGCTTTCGTTGCCTGGGGGTGTTTCCGCGGACCCACACGGACCGAAGGATGCGGCCAGCGCTTAATATTTACCAACGCCATCTGGAAGACTCGTGCAATATTGAATACATCGACCACTGCCGATCGCCAGCTGAACGCTGGATCTTCGAGAAGCTAAGATCACATATTGTAATGATACTATCCTAGTTTTAAGTTAGTCGTAAATTAAGATTAGAAAATAACCTTGGCATCTTAGAGCTTAAGCAGTGTGCCTAAAAATATATTGTAATATTGAATAAAAATTGCATAGCCTTTCTATATGAGAAAGGCAAAAAAAGAAATATGTCCACTTTTCGGCATATTTACCGTATACTGGTCTTACCGTATAACATATTCTTCATATTATATGAAATCCCGTGGAGCTAAAGCCATCAATAGTAAATACATTACTGTTTATTTTCTTTCATATAATACTTAGTTGTTTATAGTGTTAGTTCATCACGCTGCCAAGCGAAGTGTGATATCCTCATAATCTTTCTTATCTCTCTTTAACACTGACGATTTTGAGTCAAATGTGGGATGATGTAACTATTGTATCTTCATCCTATGAGACAGGACCTCATAAGATGGATGATGCAGTTGGGATTTCACCCACCGTTGAAAATTCGGATGCTGGAAATTGTTAGTCATCAACTATCATGGATGAGTTGGCTAGAACTGGTACTACGAAAGAAAGATGTAGCTTAATCACTGTCAACTAGTTGGCTAAAGCACAGGAGAAATTTTTGCCAGATTTAAATCATTGCATTCCAGAACGAGTATATTTGCAGTATTCTGGTCAGAGCTCTGACTAGACATTGCAAACTCAACTATCACATGGCTACCATTTAGGGTGCTCCGTTTGATTTGTGTGAATTCAATTACGGTATTTCATATCATCCGATATGTAACTATCCTGCATTGACGTAACTACGTATCCAAATTTTTGGTGCTCCATACATGGGTGAATCTGTGTATGGTGAACCAAAATTGACGGATATTCTATCTTTTCTCACTCAATATGGTAAGGAACAATAGTCAGAGGAGTTCGTCGTCTCTACCCTAAAAAGTTTTAGCAGATAAATTAATGTGCATTTTGGCACCTTTCTTGGATGCTTGGATTCTGATTTCTAAAGGTATCTTTTTAGTTTGCTGCGAAGGTGGCAAACAGTATTTTAGATCGTTTGGGACCACGGGATACCCATTCGTGCTGCTGAATTTTCCACACTTATGGCCCTATAATTGCGTAATCAAAAGAGGAATGTGGAGAATATTAAACTTTTGGAATTAGAAATCGGAGATCGGTATAGTCGTAGAGAGTTTAGCCATCAACTAAGAGGTTCTGTAAATTCGAAAAGTTGTTTTGCCAGTTTAGGAAATTTCTTTCTAAAAAGGATTGGTTAAGATCGCCGTTGCGCCAGTGAACCGGAAGCCAGCTGTGGGTTTTACCCGAATCCAAATTGCGATTACGGAATTAAAGGATGTTGAGTGTTATAAATTTCAAATTATCATTCAAACAGTTCCAATTTGTAGGTCTTATAAGTTGATACCCAAGCAAACTTTCTTGTATTAACTTAAGTGTCAAAAAAGTATTTAAAAATGTATATGATAATAGTGATCATAATTTTTTTAATTATTCTTCAAATATACTTTAGTCGTCGAAGTATTTGTACAAGGTTTTATAAGTTTAACTGTACAGAACACAGATGTGTATGTATGTGATTTTTTTTTAAAACTTAGTGTCTATTCTAATCTCAATATTGCAGTAATTTGTACATTTATAGATAAGATTTTTATAACGTTTTATAATAATTTATAATGCGATGAGATTTCAAAAAAAGCCATACCATTGATTTGTTCGATACTAGTCATCAAAACTTATTTGTCATTTCTTTTTTGGATATGGGTATCGATAATCAATACTTGCAACAATTACGGTAAGTTGTTCATTAGCATTGAAAAGATTTGATAAAAACCAATTACAATAATTATTGGCAACAACTCAAACACAATAAACACAAGCGAATCATAAATGAACATAATTTCAACAAAGTGTGTTCAAACTACATAACACTGGAACATACACACTTCGAAAAAATCTTGTGATTTTAAAACTTATAAGATGCACATGAGTGAAGCGTCACGGTTGTCCTAAATAATGTACGTTCAAGTACATGTACATGTACATGAAATAACATTAGGTCATTAAAAATTGAATTTCCCGTTATTTGACAAATTAAATCTTAATGAATTGCATCATATGTGGGATTGGGTCACCTGTATATTTTAAATGTTTATGGTGTGTACTTTTTCCATCCGTTATATTGATTATAATCTAAATTCATATAAGTGAACAAAAATACTTTATTTTAAATGGAAAGAAAAAAACTTGTTTGAATTTAAATTTCCTATCACTCGAAGCAAGACATAACCGGAGAGAGTTTGATTGCCTTCAACAAGAAAGGTTTTCCAATTCGAATAGTTTTGATAAAATTTTAAAATCTGCTCTAATTTACCTAGTGCGTCTTTCATATATCACACGTACTCTCCTAAATACAGCTGTTGTGTTTTTCAAAAAACTTTCCATCGAATCTTGAATAAACAAAACTGTTACAAATTGAAACAATGTTGGGTCAAATTTAGAAAAAAGATCCGTTCTTTGTATCGTCGCTTTAAAAGAGGAGGGGAATTTTAAACACACTTCGCCCTGTACTTCTGGAACTGGAAGTCGAATCCGGATTAAATTCATTTGCAGCTTATGAGACATCGACATTCAGCCATCGCTGAGAAAATGATTGGAGTTTTCGACTACTATTTAACAAGGACAAACTTAGAAGAAATGTTCTCTTTTTTGTTTCGTCGCTCTAAATGATAGAGGTTTTTAATCACCATTTTTGATACTTTCGAAAGCGGGAACTGAGAACTGATGTATCCGGAATAAAATAAATATATAGGAATTATTCTAGTTCAATGAAGTTTGTTCTTATTTACATCGTCATGTACGGAAACACTTTCTTAAATTTAATAGCGTTGGAAAGTAGATTTTTTCATGTGATTTGGTGGTGGTGAAATCATGTGTGTGTGTGAAAATCGGATTAACCATCTCCGCGAATTTTTGTCATATCAACCATGCATAGACTATTTTTATTAACCACAATAAATAATAACATAGTCTATCTTCCTTAATTTTTCCCACATAAACATAACGACAGTGTTTTAGTTTGTATCATTATCCTATACAAGTATTGCAAGTGATATTGAACTTTCAGTTGGTATAAATACGATTGGAACCAACGTGCGCATTCATATAACACGTTATCACACATAAGCTTACCGACAGTTCGACAGTCTCCCCACGTACGCAGATATGCATCTCAATATTCTGATCTGAATCTCAAAGTGGAGATATAAAACAGAGTGTAAGAAAAAAAAAAAGATCTATTAACTTCGAAGACAGTGGATAAGTGGCACTCTTTTATTTTGTTGCTCCTCGCGTACAGATGGTTTTGGCGGACACTGAATGTAATTTGTCTTGAAGTACTCTACTCACACTACCATCAAGAGAATCTTGATAGGTCTGCTTTTAGTAGGCAACTAATACAACTGTGAGGATCCCATCTAGCCGGCAATATATCAACTATACAAACCTACCTGCTGTCTTGGGCAGCACCTTTGGAGAAACCAGAGAGCGTTTTTTTGCGGATATAAATTACTCTCTGTAATCTTATACCTGATTATAAGACGGTTGGGTTTATACCTGCTACAGTTAGTCCGTATTTGCACTTGATGGAATAGAGAACTGCAATCGGGAAGACACGAGCTAATTTGTTGTATCGTCGGTTGGAAGGGATTGCACTCGGTAATTAGGACTTAGGGATTGTGAATTGCAACGCGGTGCTAGTTTGATGCTGTTGGAGTATTGGTGTATGCAGGCTTTTCTAATAAAGAAAAATAGTTCCTGAAACTTCACGTTCAACGCCCCTAACGCGAGATTAGTGAATCGTTTGGAGTTAGTTACATTATGATGGAACTGAACGGTACAGTAGAAAATATTCTCGGTATTAGAGCCACAGATCATGATCATGATCATGAAGATGATGATACGGAATCGATTGTGTTTGCCAAATCGACGGCTATGGTCGTTTTGTTTGCGGTTAGTATGGTATGCGGAGTAGCGCCATTCAAATTAGCCCAATGGTTTAAGTGGACTGATAGCGCATCGGATACCAAAGCAAGTCTCGTGGTGTCCGTACTTCTTTCGTTTGGTGGAGGTGCGCTTCT
Source organism: Malaya genurostris (assembly GCF_030247185.1). NCBI lineage: Eukaryota > Metazoa > Arthropoda > Insecta > Diptera > Culicidae > Malaya > Malaya genurostris. Next base: position 94,126,257 of record NC_080570.1, on the reverse strand, counting down.
TTGTACAACGTTCCAGCATCTACTACCAGAAATTAACGAGATCATCGAAGAACTTACGGAAGAAGGCCACATTCCTGAGCTAAGATTCAGTTTAGGAGAATTTCTAATGTGCTCAGGATTTTTTATTATATATCTCGTGGAAGAGTTGGTCCACGTCTATCTGCACAGACACGAAAGAAAGGTGAACGAAGCCAAAATAAATGAATTGGATGCTGCCAGTGGAGCTATTATGAGAGGAACACATGCCAGGGAAAGCATTATAACGCGAAAGAAAAATAGTGATGTCCGCAGCGGAAGCATTTCCACCGCAGATCTTATCTCGAATGATTTAGAAAATCAAAAACGTGGAATTAAATCAGAAATAAATGGTTCCATGATGATTGATAATACTCACCACCCCCATGATCATCATGTTCATCATCATGTACCTACTTCAAATGTCGATGGGAAACTAGTTTCTTCGATACGTGGTTTGCTGATTGTCCTCGCTCTATCGGTGCACGAGTTATTCGAAGGGCTTGCGGTTGGCTTGGAAGGATCCACTTCCACTGTCTGGTACATGTTTGGAGCAGTGGCAGCACATAAGTTTGTCATTGCCTTTTGTGTTGGAGTGGAATTGATTGTAGCACAAACCTCGTTCTGGCTAGCCATCGGTTACATTTTCATATACTCTGTCGTTAGTCCACTGGGAATCGGAATCGGAATTCTTTTGAGCAACGGAAGCAGTGGTGACGATATGCAGGTGATATCCGTTATTCTACAAGGGCTTGCCTCTGGAACACTGTTGTACGTCATTTTCTTTGAAGTTCTTTCAAAAGATCGGTCCGGTCTATGGCAGTACCTGGCGGTGCTCATCGGTTTCTTCTTTATGTTTGGAATTATGTTTTTAAGTAAGTAGAAAACGAATGCATAATATAAAACAAGCTTCAGTGTATATAAATTTGATACCGTGTGATGAATATTGATCAGTATTCTTCTGTGATTTTCGCGTTACTGATAACTTATTCAATGCAAGTTTATTCAAACAGTCAATTGAAAACATTTAGTTAAGGAATTCGTGAAATACTAGACCAAAGAAATTTTATTTTATTAAAAATAAATGAACTCGATTTTTTCACTTTGTTCACTACAACATATCATTATAAGTTGAGTGAAATATTTGCAATGACTGTGTATGTATATATATAAATGCAAATCTTGGAACTGATGGGAGCGTTAATCATACTAGTCGTAATTTTTTTTGCAAAGATCCATACCGAAATCGTGATTTAGTAAAAACAAACCATTCAAACAGGTTTCTGATGATAGGCATCTTTCAATCTTGTTCTGGTGAGTAACTGCACGCATGGTATATGAGCGGAAGGTAACTGGAGCAAGCTGGAAACAGTGGTCTCCAAGTCATTCAAGGTAATGTTTTTGTTCCTCCGAAGCAAGGTTGCTCTCAAACGCCGAGAGAGTCACGCAGTCGATAAAATGTATGTGTCTCAATTAATGTTTATCTCATCAAAAGTACTTGGCAATGTGTTGGAAAACAGAGCAGATACAGTTAAACATGTTTTGTGGCTTGGTTGCTACACTACTGGATTGTGTTTGGTGTTTGCTTTGAATAACCTTGATTGACAATGTCCATTGAAAATGTTCCGCTGGATGTTCACAAAACTGTTGAAAACTGACGAGAGTGGTCGGTTTAGATTGCACAAAGAAGTGCATTCAGCAGTTTTCTCTCCGACGTATAGCTTAATCGTATTTCGCGCCTTTTTATTGAAATTGTTGCAATAGCAGATCTATTGGAGCTCTGGACATGGTGTCGGTTTCATTAATTTTTTCGCGAACTTCGGTGTGAAATATTTTGATTTTTAATTTTAATACTGTATATATTCAGAGTAAACATACCGTTCAATTCTAAATAAACATGATTGATTCACAAGAATAAACTATGGTTAGATTAAATGTAAGCAGTTGTAGTATATATTTGATAATATGATTGTATGAAAACGAGATAGTCGTACTGTTCAGCGCGAGAATTAATTACCTGGTTTGAGCTGTGATGCAACCAACTTCAAACTAGTACAAACTTTTTCGAAAAAGTTGTGTACAACATCCAAGCAAAAATTCGGAAAAAATATTTGTTGCGCAAGATTTTTTTACGCAAGATTTGCCATCGTGTGTAAGCCCGAGCGCCCGCCAAACAACCGTTGAATTTCTTACTCACATTGAGATCTCTATTTGGATGTATGTTTCCTGTGCTAATAGTACGTCCCCACAAAGACGGTATTTTGCTACTTTTTGTTTGTTTTCCCACCATATGGAAGGAATATGCAATCACAGTGAAGGGTCAAGTGTCACACAACTTTCAAATTAGTTCGTCGAGATTGTATGTGCGTTTAACTAAAATACGCTCTCAGTTTTCTCGGAGATGGTTGCACAGATTTTCTCAAACTTAGATTCAAACAAAAGGTCTCATTTTCTTATAGACAATTCAGGATTTTCATCCAGATCCTACTTTTGACTCTAACTTTCGGTTTCAATTTCAAGAGTGCTTTGTAACAAGGGACCATGTAAAAAGAAACGAATTCCTTAAGTTGGTAGTGGTGATGATGATTATGGTCCTGCCTTGTACCCCTACAAAGATGTGAGCTGGACAGTTTATCTAAATGCTAATAAATACACTGAGGTCTTTATTTTTATGCGGGTTTTTTATGCGACTTTTTTATGCGAATTTTCAGAGTTATGCGGTTCTTTTTATGCAAAGTTTCAGAGTTATGCGGTTTCCTATCTGCGGTTGTTTTATGCGAAATTTCAGAGTTATGCGGTTTTTTTATGCGAAGTTTCAGAGTTATGCGGTTTTTTCTTATGCGAATTTTCAGAGTTATGCAATTTTTTTGATGCGTTTTTTTATGCGGTACGTAAACTAGCATAAAAAAGACTTTAGTGTATTGCATCATATATTTAAACCAGTGAACTAAATCAGAAACGATCTGGTTAATTAAGCAGGTGTAGATTTTCCTTTTAAAGAACGACTGAGAACAAGAAAACATTCAAATATTACCAGTTTACTATCCAGGATTATTCAAGAAAAGTTCCTACCCGAGCAGATTCTTAAACAAATCAGGAATCGAACCCGATTGTCAATATCAGACGGTAATTCACCACACCCTTCCCGCCGGATCAGTTCATCGCTACAATCATAAGCTACGAAGGAGTAACAAGACTGCGGATGAGCCAAGTCTAACTCAATTCCATCAACATCCTCCGATCTCGATTAGATTCCGAAATATAAGCAATAATTTGATAATCAAATCTTACGATGTCAAGAGTCGAACTTGACACACAGAATGCTAAAGCTCTCAAATAACAAGAGAACATATCCAGTCCAGTTCAATTTCCAGATCACCTCTATCAACACATTTTTAAACTCTGAAATGAACGAATAAAAATGTTTTCTTCAGTAACAGATGTTGTTGGGCGGCCAGGGATCTCATCATGATCCAAGCTTGTACGACCACCTTTGAAGTGTTTATACAACTCGTATGCCTGTGTTTTTCCTAGACACGATTCACCAAAGGCCTTTTCTAACATTTTCAACGTTTCGGAACACTTAAATCCATTTGCAACACAAAATTTGATGCACGCACGTTGTTCTAAATTTTCATCCATTATAAAAATCGCCACACGAAAATTTTTCAACTTCTTTGTATAGACGCCAAACAAAAACTAATCGTAGGATATGCGTCAAAATTTGACAGAATGTGTATAAAAGTGTTGCCAACGTTGAAAGAATAAAAGTTTACCGATTGGACAAGCGCGGGAATTTTAAAATGAAAATTCCGGTTCTTTTTTGATCATAAGGTATGCAAGTCACTTACTCTTTCAACCCAATCACACAAATATCGAGGCAGTACGCCATTTGAGATTTAAAAAATGAGCTCCATTCTTAAATAATATAGTCTTTGTATCACTGATAGCCGTTGTAATGCATTCAATAGAATATTAGAGGTAGTATATATATATATATATATATATATATATATATATATATATATATATATATATATATATATATATATATATATATATATATATATATATATATATATATATATATATATATATATATATATATATATATATATATATATATATATATATATTACATTTTAAAATCAATCACATGACCTTATTTTGATATCCCGGTAGTCTCAATATACATCAAAGTACAGAATCGATGAGGAAAAATGATTGATTTATAGAAAAGAATTTTACTATTGGTTGTTGAATCATTTTTTGAGTGGCATAATACACCGTACTTTTTGGCATCCTTCTTGATGACATTGTTAACGAGAGATTTGAATGTTGGCTTTTCATCAATCAAGCGATCAATAACCTCTACATCATTTTCAATATTGGCTTCATGTCCAGTGCTTGAAGAAAAAATAATTATATATTTAGTTTTAGCGAAATTCAGTTTTTTTTGTTTTAACCACTGAGCCAGAATGTAGGTGTTCGTTCAAATGTGCAACCGCTTCATCCAAAATTTTAGCTATGATGAACGAAACAGTATCTCCAGCAAATTTAGTTCACATAACCGAAAAACTCGCTTTATGCCATTTATGTACATAATGAACAAAATTGGTCCTAAAACACTACACTGTGGCACAATTCTATCAAATAAATAGCTTTCTAATCACTTAATATAACCTTATTATAAGCTATTCCTTCGATATCCGAGCGTTGTAGCGTTTGGTAGTATGTGCTTTTTGCCAAAAGAGACAAAAACAAAATCTCAAATCAGCGTCTGACGGCAAAGCAGAAGTGAAGTGTGTGTTGTTTTTCTGTTGAATGTGTTTCCATAGAGATAGGACTATAATTGGATGCTATGGCGGCCAAGTAAAGCGAAGCATGCATGGATCTTCCAATCAATTGGGCTGTCTCTTCATATGTTTTCATATGTAGGGTGTATATGTATAATTGGCAAAACAATTTCCCCGGTTAGGAGCTACTGGGCTCGAGCCTCGTCTCTGTGGTAACATTTTCGCGGTTTTCATTACATAGCTGCATTCGCATGTTTCTAAAATGAAATGCACTCCGATTTGTCAGGAATGGTTAAACCGATTTTCACGAACTTCGATTGAACCGATGTTCATAAAATTAGATTCAAATGAAAAATCTTATACTCTCATAGGAAGATATTCATTTTTAATCGGATCCAACTACCGGTTCCATTATTAGAAGATGATGAATGTTGAAAATTACAAACCGTTGTTTAGAGAGACGATGTAAAGAACGTAGAAACTCGAAACTGCGCCTAATACTGTACCAATTTGAGGAACTTGTTAGTTAATGGTCAAACATATCGACTTTAGCTATATCAGCTTCTAGTTTACGGTTCTGGAAGTATCGAATATTGTGGTCAAAAACTTCTAAACGGAAGTCATTTCGAAGATGACTGAGTCGATTCTCATAAACTTACATTCAAATAAAAGGTCTTATAGTTCAATAGGCATGTAATTTTAAACTTACTTTCTTCAGCACTTAGAAATATAGTATATCAGAATACATTGAATATGAGTTATATGAACTGTAAAAATAAGTCATTTTTTTACAATCGAATATGTCGGTTTCAGAAGAAAAACTTTTTACATATAGTTCGAAACATATTATGAATAAATTATACATCGGTGGTAATTTACAATGAGAATGAATATTCTCAAAACATTCATTGTGTTCAACTTGAGTTTTAGATTGGATAGTTGACAAATTTGGTAATTCCAGTTTATAGTGACTTTTACATTGTTACATATTTTCGACATTCACAACAAAAAGAAATGACAAATACAGATAATTCTTAAATGTCCATGATTTTATTTTCACATTGGTTCAATCTTTTTAATGGCGACGATTTAGAGTTATCTTGTCTATGTCCAAGACCAATTATTAATCAAGTATAAAGTTTAAATGACTGTCACTTCTGGTTCCGAAAATGTAATGGTATAAGTGACGCAACGGACATAACGCATTTTTTCTTACAGCTATAGTTTCTCAGAAACCTGATTCACAAGCTTAGGCTCGTTTGAAGGCCACTATTGAGTCATTGATTAAGTTCGAAGTTCAAATGGCAGTCACTTCTGATCTCGGAGATAACACATGGATCAATAAGTCCCGAGACTAAAGCAGAGATGGCGCTCGTAGTAAACCAGTAACCACGTCTTTCTAGAGTACTAACCTTTGCTTGAGACGGGTCAAAATTTTAAGACGATCCGACCAGAAACAGCTGAGTTATCGAGGTTGGAGTAAAGTCGTTTTGTAGTTTGTTTAAAAAAAATGGAAAAAACCGAGTTTCGTGTTTTGATAAAACATTGTTTTTTAATGGGTAAAAACACCGTGCAAGCGAAACAATGGATTGAAAAATGTTATCCGGACTCTTGTCCATCAAAAGCAACGATTTGTCGGTGGTTCGCCGAGTTTAAACGTGGTCGTACCGACACAAATGACGCGGAACGCTCGGGTAGACCTGTGGAAGCCGTTACACCGAAAAATGTGAGTGAAGTGACAAAAATTATAATGAAATATCGTAAAGTGAAGCTCCGTGAGATTGCTGAGATGACACAGATGGGTGCCGCGATTGCTGCAATGCACCCTGCCACAAGTCGATGAAAACAATGGCGAAATTGAACGAATTGGGTTTTGATCTGCTTCCCCACCCCCCATACTCGCCAGATTTAGCCCCCAGTGACTACTGACTCTTTGCTGATCTTAAAAAAATGCTCCAGGGAAAAAGATTTGGCTCATCGCTGAGACTGAAGCTTATTTTGAAGCGAAAGATAATTTTTTTTATAAACATGGTATTGAAAAATTGGAATAACGTTGGAACCATTGTATCACCCTAAAAGGTGATTATGTTGATGAATAAAAAAAATTTTGCAAAAAAAATGTTGTTTCCATTGTTAGTCTGGGGACTTATTGATCCATGTGTTATAATGGTATAAATGACGTTACCGACAAAACTAACTTTTTTACCGCTCAGCTATCGCAAAGATAGCGGAGCCAATTTCAACAAACTTACATTCGATTAAAAACTACTTCTAAGTCATTAATCAAGTTCGAAGTTAAAATGCCATTACTGCGTCTGAAGATATGGAGGAATAAGTGACATAAACGACCAAACTTACCTTTTTCTTACCGTTTAACTTTTCCCGAGATGGCTAAAGCAATTTCATCACAGTTTGCCACGTTTGAAAGCCATTGTTAAGACATTGACCAAGTTTGAAGATCGAATGGTGATCTTTGCTTGTTCTGTAGATATAATGGTATAAGTAGCATAAACTACAAAACGCTCTTTTTTATTTCTAGTCAGATTTCTAGGAGATAGCTAAACCGATTTCAACAAATTAGGCCCGTTTGAAAGTTATTATTGGGCTATTGATCATTTTTGAAATTGAAATGGCTTTCATTTCTGGTTCCGGAGATATAATGGTACAAGTGATATTACAGACTAGCCGTAATTTTCTACCGGCTGAACTTTCACGAATATACTCCACGAATTATAGGCTTGTTTAAAAGCTAATGTAAAGTCATTGATCAAGTATGAATCCGTTCTAGAAGATGTAATCTTATGTAATGATATCTAATCTTGTGAACGTTGATTCTACCGTTTGCATCTATTGACCTTTTTGTTCCATAAAACTCATAAAAATTGCTAAATTCTATCGGTCTAAAGTTTCCATCTGGTTCCAAAGCACGCTGGATTGTTGCTATAGATAATATAGATAAATGGTTGAATTATCGTTGTAATGATAATTAATTATTTATTTGCTCGTAATTCAACCATTTGCCATTAGAGCAATTTTGATAGTCTAAAACTAAGTCTTTCACATTGCTTTGTATCGCCTCCAATAGCAGAATATTTTACTTCGTTGATCAGCTGTTTTGTATTACAATCAGTTGATTGTATTACACCAGTTGATTTGTATTACAATATTACATCTTTTAAGGCCAAGATGGATTTCCACTTTCAGGGCAGCTATTTGGTTTCGCCTATTTCGGTATAACATGGACTTCATTCATTTAAATTGTTCCAAAACATCTTAGGTGTAGTGATAAGATAGCAACAGAGGCTATGATTTTATGTACCAGATTATATTCGTAATTCACTCCAATTTTTTCATTCATCAATTGAATGTGAATGTGTAACAAAGTTGTGTTTGGGTTAATCTAATGAAGTTCAAGCAGTTCATTTTTTTACTTACAGTCTATGACTACAACTGATGATAAAAATTTAATTTTCTGGGTATGGGTAATGCTTATGCAAAATTTAAGCCAAACAAGAAAAAACAAAAAACATTATGCGAATTCAAAAGGAATTACTTTATTGAGAGCTAAACTGTTTTGGTGTTCGAGTTAACGGTGATAATTTGACTTTGCCACTTTGCACATTTCAATCCAGTTGTCTCTAAATCAAAATTTCTGCGCATTGTGAAGAACAATAACTGCATTCATCATGAAGAGAGGGATTCACATTTTTAAAATTTTAAGAAAACCTTGGTTGAATAATTTGGTGCCCATACTTAGTTAGGCATGTTGTTCGATAGTGGAGCACTTCGATCATGTAGGCTCAGTAAAGGTTGCACACAAAACAGCTCGTTGCGCGCCAAACGTTTTTTTTAATAATCTAGTGTTCATGTTTTGCTCTCCAGCGGGCAAGAATTGCACTCGTTACGCGCCAAACAATCTTCGGAGATCTAGTATGCATTGAGTGAAAAATTTTCATTTCCATGCAAACAAATTTTTCATTTTTTCTCCACTTTCGCGGTGGATTTTCCTTATGTAATATAGCAGACAAACTTCACATAAATGCCACCTTTCAAAAAAAAAAACCATTTGTACGTCGGTTCCCGTAAACCAGAGGACACTTGCTACACACACTTTTTCCAACATGATTTTATAAAAAAATAATTTTATGGATCTTTAACTTGTTAGTATTATCAAAAAATGTTGAAAGTCAATGTTGCTGAATCACAAAAACACTTTCTGAACCTCAAAAATCACTAAATTATCACGAAGATCACAAAATACGTCGCAAAAAACTACGATGACAGAAGTTTCGTATAGATCTATGTCAGATAATAACTAAAAAGACTAATGGTTCAAATTTTTCTACTAACCCTATTTCCGTAACTGGAAACCAGATACCAGTTTCGCCGACGTCGATTCGATCTACAACTTGAAACAGTTTTGAGCTCGGTTTTGAAATTACATTTTTTACATCGTGACTTAGGATGACGAATATACATATATACAACTTTATGGAAATCGGTTCAACCGTATTCGAGAAATGGAAGGTGATCCGTTAGGCCTTCAACATCAGAAGCGGCAACTATGGGTGGGCAGAACATGTTTTGCCCCTCCAAAAGATTTATTGGAGTGGCCATGCCCTCCCAACTATGTTACTATAATTTACTACAATGTAAAATGTGCTATAGTTTACCACTTTCGAATATTTATTATCACTGGAATAGTAAGGGAAATGTTTGTGATCGTATCATAATATTCGGAATAGAATCTAAACTTTTTTTTATAAAGGTTTTAACCTTAAGGTCATTCACCTCTTCGGATCAGAGAAGCTTTCTGACCCTATGTGCGGGGTTGGGGATTGAACCCAGGTGGGCTGCGAGAAAGGCGTCAAAGGCACACTATCACGCTATACCCGTCCCCCAGAATCTAAACTTGCTTACTTGGTTGTTCTTTATTTGCTCTAACCTTTCCGTTCCCTTTATAAAAATGTTTTATATTTTGCAAAATTTAATAATCTGTGGTAATAATTTTTTGTGTGGCATCATTTATCCAACTTCAGTATTGATTCGAGATAACACAAACTATCCACTAATTAATGCAATGCAATTCAATGAGTGCTCCGAAGTGATTTAGAATGGCACAATAGGTCGAAAATACCAAGGCATCGGTTCTCTCGGATTGTCTTGGAATGCTCTTCGTGGACTTCCACGAAAAAGTGAAAATCATAAACATTTCATTATTAGAACGATTCAAGGAATCGATGAAGGATTGAAGAAATCGATGCGAAACGGCATGGTGCAAAGGAATTTTTTTTTACAAAGAATACTATCTGTACAAATGCTCGCGAGGGCATCGTAAGCAAGATTTAGTGCTCCGAAAGATTTAGTGCATCCATCATCTTCACCCGATCTGGTTCTGCCGAATTATTATCAGTTCTAAAACCATGAAACCTTAAAACCTTCCTAAACCTTAAAACCAAATTTTTCTGACCTTCCAGAAAATTGCTTTTCAGGTTCTAAGGAGTGTATCGAAAATAAGCTATCCACACATTTTTCTTTTAAATCATGATAAAAAACGATATTTTATTTAAACTAAAAATTTATGCTCTATTGTACGAGGTTAAACTTGAGCATAATGAAAACCGGATGAAATTTAAGTTATTCCTTCACGAATTTTCGAACTTTTTATCGAATGCTCTTCATCAAGTTCCGGATAAGTGCATCGCTTTTTTTGGACGCTTGAGCCCAAATTTTGTTGAACTCCAGCATGTTCCCAGCTGCCTTACCAGTCTTCTTGAAGGCCCTCTTCAATCTCCCAGTAACGTTTGATGGGTCGAAGCTGAGGGCAATTTGGTGGATTGATATTTTTCCCAACGAAATTTATACCCTTTTCCGCAAGCCAATTGACAGTGGTTTTGGTATAGTGAGCCGACGCTAAATCCGGCCAAACCAGTGGAGGTGTACTATGCTTCTTATATGAAGGCAGCAAACTTAAAGCAAAATTAGAGGGTTGTATTCAAGACATAACCGAGCATAATAGCATTAAAAATGGAACGTTTCTAGGGTCTTCATAATTAATACAAAAATAAAGATGATAATGATGATTTAACCTCGGCGAATGACCGCAAGGTTAAAACCGAGGGTAAATAAAGCAACATAATAATAATAATAATAATAATAATAATAATAATAATAATAATAATAATAATAATAATAATAATAATAATAATAATAATAATAATAATAATAATAATAATAATAATAATAATAATAATAATAATAATAATAATAATAATAATAATAATAATAATAATAATAATAATAATAATAATAATAATAATAATAATAATAATAATAATAATAATAATAATAATAATAATAATAATAATAATAATAATAATAATAATAATAATAATAATAATAATAATAATAATAATAATAATGATAATGATGATGATACACTAAACTAAAAACTTAATCAATAGACTAATTACAAACTTGCTCTAGTTTAAGAACTTATATTGTTGGCGAATTATAAAATTGACAATTAGATTCTTCTTTAATAATTGATTCTATTCAATTTTAATCCCTTCCCACAAATTTTTACATTGTTAAGTTTTTGAATATCGTCCTTTAACTAGAAGTCAATTATGATGAATTCAAAGTTACTTGAAAGCTCAATTTTAGATACAAACAACCTAAAGATTTAAATCTGAACAAATGAAACTATTTCATTTTATGATAATAATTTTCGAGAAACGCACAAACTTATTAATTTTATAAACAGTTAATCGATCCAAGAGAAGATTTTATTCATTTTAACGAAAAATGTTGTACCAGTAAACTCAGTAATAGTGTAATTTTATTAATCCTTCCTCAGAATCGTCGATAATCTTCGGAAAGTGTCGGTAAATTACATGGCAACAATACGAGGAAGAAAACATGTGAAAAAGTCCGCATAAAATATTTAGTTACTTACATTGATTCTCGCCTTGACATATTAACATAGGAATATACGGAATGGATATGCAACAAAATTCCGAAATTTTGTTCATATTTTAACTTGATATTATTAACACATGAATGAACATTGTCATAGTTACAACGCGTGTAACCATCAGACGCTTATTGTTTTAAAGCAAATAATAATTAAACTGAAACTGGTGGTTAACCAAATTCTACGAGGGTTCCTATTCAAACAATACATGTTTATCTTTGATACTATACGATATTGCAACTAATTGTACTGTATATGTGAGCCTGTGGAACTCATTTATACTACTAAACCGAGGAGCCCGCTTTTAGATAAGTTTCAGAATTAAATTTTGAATCTTTTGAAGCGTTCAATTCCCGGTGGGACAACAACTTATTCAGTCATATTGTCACGTTTTGTTCGTATGGGAATGGAGATTTAAGTATGCAAACCGATCCGTTGACAAATTGAAGCATTTTTAAGCTTACAATATTGAAGCTTTGGAATCATTTAAATTAGGAAAATCCATTAACAAATCTATCGCCGATAATTCTAAATTGGCCTGATAGTTACCAGAGAACCAAAATAATATACTCAGTTCAAACCAATTTTTCAATGGTATGCAATCGAAATATTTAAATAACGTTGTCTCATAAGTTTAAGTAAAATGTTTCCGAATCGATTGTTTGTTGAATTATATAAATTCATCAACAAATGCCTGAGTTATAAGCGTTCAAAATTATGACGGAAAAATGTTACGCGATTAGTTTTGCATATTTGAAATTGACACCCAGCCTCGGGAAGCGAAGTGTAAGGCATTTTCAATGGCAAATCGAAATTTGCTAAATACATGGGATATTTCAAAAGAATCGGTACCCACGCTGATTCGGTTCTTCAATAGCTAAACATTTCCTGTTGTCTGCGAACACGGTGTTGCGCAGACAACAGGAAATTTCACCAACACATAATGCAAAAGGGACATTCCAGTAAGTGAACGCATATACAATCCAGTCATCAACTCACTGGACAAGCTACTTGTTTCATTCACAGTCAAACATCAACTAGGCAAAGAAATATTGTGCAGCATATATTTATAGATTTCTCTTCATACTACGCATAACGATGCGGTGTTTTTTATGCATGACGCAAAGCCTCCTATGCCGAACAAGAAGTTGACGTCATTTTGTACAACAAGGATTGGTGGATGAAAACATAGGTCGATTCCAACCATTTTTTTCAATAGTATGCTTTTGAAATACTGAAACGACGTCGTCATACATGTTTAAGTTAAAAGTTTCCGAATCGATTGGTTTCTAAATTATAACAATCAATCAACAAATGACCGAGTTATTAACGTTCAAAATTATGACACAAAAAGGTTACGCGACTATTTTTGAAACTTTTAATTGACACCCGGCCCCATATAGTGAAGAGTAAGGCATTTTTAATGCCAAAATGGTTGACTTCAAACCACAGGAACATATTGCTTGCCATACCAGTACCTTATGGCCGAATTTCTCCACTTGAACCCAAGTAGCATGTTAAGTTGCTGTCCTGTATATTTCTACTGATTGTACAATTTATCAAGTTAGTTTATATCACTATTCTAGTAACTGTTGTGTTATGGAAAAAGCGCAATTTTTCTGTGTTGTGCAACATACTTTAAGTTCATCCGTTATTATGAACATTTATTCACAACGATTGTGCAACTGATACAAAAACTCATGCGTCAATCCCATCAAAAAGGCAGCAATAAAATCAGCGAAAAAACAATTGTGAAACTCGTGTAATCTACTACGTAATGTAAACAAGAAATGGAATGACGTTTACAAAAACATAACAAACATAATTTCTAATAAATAAGTTCCACATTTGATTTTCAATACAACTGCTCTCAACACAAACATGGATCTTGTAAAATAATCTGCACATGAAAAATGATGATGCACATATTGTAGAATTAATCTTTTGTGTTTTTGTAAATGAAAAATCGAAACGAACTGCATTTTTATGGTGAAACATGTATTCGTACGCCCGAAATTTTCAAGCGCCTTTAAATTAACGTGTTTTGATGATTGTACACAAATTTCTGTGAACATAACAGTCTAAAATTTTTAATGAGAATCATCGGAATGGTGTTTAAAATACGTGTATTAAAACATTCTTTAAAATTCTCAGGCGATTTTGATCAAACTAATGTGTAATTAAACCTGAAAAATCTCGAATTGTTTGTTTCTTGAATATTTTCCAATATAGCATCGATTGTAACAGTGAGTTGAATAGAAAATGGTTCACCCAACGTAATGACATATATTATCTAAATAATAACAGGAAACATTAACATTTTAATTTTTCGGAAAGAAGTTCTCTACGTTTTGTTTTTTATCAGTTTTAATCTTCTAGTTGAATTGAACAACAATTCAGTATAGTCATTTATCTTAGAGGGACCGACTTTTGTGATACGCACTGTAGGCATTATTTTGGCAAGTCCGTGTGCTGGAGTTGCAAAAACAAGTTGCACAAGCGGTAACTATTTATTTATTTATTTATTTATTTATTTATTTATTATTATTAGCTCCATCTGACTGTTGTCTACATGAAATAAAACTTAAAACTATACACTAAAACAGTTAACTAAATACGTGACTTGATTCGTGAAATAAACCGGGTGCATGGTTCTCCAAACTCATGAAACTCCTCGACAGTCGTGAAGGTTCGAATCATTGCAGTTATTGGTTCGAAATACCCAAAAGTAGTGCGATGAAAACGTGGCTCAAGTAAAGTACTACTACGAAGAACTCTCGGAGGAACTCGAAAATTCAACATGGAGAGGAGCTCGGAGCTATCAACTTCACCATTCAATAACTTAGCCACAAAACTAGCTTGATGAATACGCCGACGCCGTTCTAATGTATCCATGCTCAATAATCTACAACGATCATCATACGAAGGAAGGTTTATGGGGTCTCGCCATGGTAGATTACGAAGTGCCAATCGGATGAACTTGCGTTGTACATTTTCAATCCTTAAACTCCACGTCAATTGATAGGGCAGCCAAACAACAGATGCGTCCTCTAGAATTGGACGGACGAGTGAACAGTATAATGCTTTTAGGCAGTACGGGTCAGTGAAATTCTTTGCAATTTTTGATATGAAACCCAATTGTCGATTAGCTTTAGCGATAACGGCCGTGCGGTGGTGATTGAAAGTGAGTTTTTGATCAAGCAATACACCTAGATCACTGATCAGGTCAGCTCTTTGGAGGATCGCTCCATTAATATTATACTCAAACATAATTGGCTTCTTGATACGGTGAAACGACACAACTGTACATTTCGAAACACTAACAGTTAGCTTATTCCGATGACACCAATCGACGAAGAGGTCCAAAGTAGACTGAAGACGGATGCAATCTTCGGTGGTACGAACGACAAAATACAGTTTTAAATCATCGGCATATGCAATCCTACAACCAGGCTGAAGTCGTAGCATCACGTCGTTGAAATACAGGATGAATAACAATGGGCCTAGGTTGCTACCTTGTGGCACACCAGATGAATTTGTGAAATTCGAAGACGTTGTCGAGTCGAGTTTAACACGGAGGGTTCTATCCGTCAAGTAAGATTGCAGCCAATTGGTAAATCGTCCAGATACCCCAAGCTTGAATAGCTTGGCTATGAGAATGTCGTGGTTGATCGAATCAAAAGCTGTTTTCAGATCAGTATATATAGTGTCGATCTGGAATCCGAGTTCCAAATTTTCAAAACAAGTAGAGGTGAAACTTAAAAGATTCGTTGTCACTGAACGCTTGGGCATGAATCCATGCTGATCTTTCGATATATAGCATTTAATCGCTTCGAGGAGTACACCACTTACGACAATTTCAAAAATTTTTGAAGCAGCGGATAAGCTAGTAATTCCTCTATAGTTTGCCACATTACGCTTATCTCCTTTTTTGTAAACGGGGACCATTAACGATTGCTTCCAAATAGCGGGAAAACGTGAATCAATTAGTGATTGGTTGAATATAATGCTAAGCGGTTCAGCCAAATTAGCAATAGTGCGACAAAAAACAACTGAGGGTATACCGTCAGGTCCAGGCGAGAAAGAGCTTTTTAGTTTCTTAGTAGCACGCGTTACCATTTCAGGTGTAATAATAAAAACGTCAAAATCAATTAAATTTCCAGGAACATCCGAAACAGCGAATTCCATTTCAGAAGTGGTAACGGGAGTTGCATTAAACACTGATGAGAAATGGGACGCAAACAATTCGCATCTTTCACCACTTGTCGACGATACGCAATCATTTAAATAAACATGTGCTGGAACAGTTGAGGTATTCCTCTTCGAGTTAACATAACTCCAGAACTTCTTAGGGTTTCGTTTTAGATCAGTTTGCACTCGTAAGACATATGATTTATACAATGATGAATTCAGTCTGCGGTATACATTACTAGCCAGATGAAAGATCTGCTTGTTTTCTGGAGAACGGTGTTTCCGAAGTCGTCGCTGTGCTGCATTCCGTTTTCGTTTCAGCTTACGTAAAAGAGCGGTACTCCAAACAGGAGAAACACTAGGGCGACGGAATGGTACGTTTGCATTCAACCAATTGTTCAATACGGAGCAAAACGAGTCCGCCATTTCATCGGAATTCTTATCCGTGAAAAATACTTTCCAATCAATATCAGTTAGAGCAATCGAGAGTGCGTCGAAGTCGATCTTGTTATAATCTAAAGGCAACTCTGTGAATCCATTGCTAGGAAGTGATGTCTCCGCTGCATACGCTGCGATACGCAAAGCACAGTATCAACAGCTAGATCCGTAGAACAGAAAATCAGATCAAGAATACGCTCCAAATGATTACGTATGAGATTCGTCTGACGTAGATTGAAAAAATCCATGCTGTCTATCAGCAACGATCCAACCGTTGTCAAAGCTACCGAATCACCAGGTCGTACTCCATCGTTACTCAAATTCCAGGATAATCCAGGTTGGTTATAATCACCACAGACCAGCATATAGTCCGTATCGGATGCAGTCTCAAACATCTCTCGGACCGATTCAATATGCGCCCGCATCACGGCAACATCTTTACTTTTATCTGGAGGAATGTAAATAGCACATAGTAGCACTCGCTTGCACCCAACAAGCAACGAAACACAAACTTGTTCAAGCTGGGCACCCATACTGACAGTGACGACTGAACTGCTGAATCGATTATGCACAGCGATCAAAACTCCACCGAAAGTAGATTTGTTACTATTGTTTTTGTTTCGGTCACAGCGATGTACATTATAGATGCTTCCAAACAGTTGTGCTGAATTTATAGCTGCATCAAGCCCCGTCTCGATAAGTATTATAACGTCGTAGTTGCACTCAAACATATTGCAGTAGAACTCGTCGATTTTACTACGAAGTCCACGTACGTTTTGGTAGTATACCCAAAGGCGTCCATCACCATCATTAGGATTCTGCAACAAGGAAGCATCAGGTCCGGAAAAATTCAAACAATCAAAATACTCGCCTCTGGTGGAAACCCCAGGGTTTCCACCATCATCCGAAGGTTGCACAGAATAATAATCAAGAGTGGTGCCAACCCTAGAGTCTCCACCGTCCACAGAAAAATGCGTTGAATCGTTTACAAGAGGGTCAAGCGATATTACAGATGGGTTGTATTGTTCGTTGTCCCTGGGTTTTTTGAATAATCGATAAACTCACGAAACAATATTCCATCAGGCCAAGTGGATGGCTCAAGCGCAAGATCTTTCATCGATGGATCCAGTCCAACTTTGAAGGACACAAACGACCGATTATTTAGATCTGCATCTTTTGGCACCAAACGGAAAATGTCAAACGGTGTATTTGATTTCAGGCATCGGGAAACGACTTTTTGCATATCTTCAGCAGTAACAAGAGGATGTAAACCGGATAAGTAGAGCCAAAACTTCGGTGTATGTATCGGTGGTTTCAGAATGGGTACAGACAAGTCACTAAGGTCAATAGTACTTGTTCCACAATCTGATGATGTTCCAATCGGTTGCCCTTCGTTGCCGCGGCGGCGTTTGACGCCAAGCTTTGGCCATTCCTTTTTCAATCGGTTAGATTTATCAGTATCCGAAATGCAACGATCCACTTTATCACTCAAGGTTTCAACCAACTTTGTCAATTGCTGAACTTGTACCGCCAAGCCATCATCAGATGGTATATTAGATTCGGAAGCAAGTTTATTAGAAAGGTACAATTTTACACTCATTCCGTTCAATTCATTACGGCAATTTGCGCAGACATAAATAACTTTGTTTTGCGAAAAAAGTTCCTTATTAGCACGGCTAAAGCTGAATCCACAACACTGTAGGCTAATATGGAAATAAGCCTCACAGAAACCACAGCGTAACGGTTCGATTTCGTTAATATCCAGATGACAATCACCGCACTGTTTTTTCATCTCCATTATAGCGAATCGTAGAACAAAACAATAATGGATCGGTCACAATTGTGGTAAGCCAGCAATTGAAGTGCAAAATCAAAATCGGTTTTTGCTCAAATAACACAATATCACGGCTCAAATTTAATATCCAGCAAACACAAATTGACTCGAGCAATAAGATGATGAGCACAAATTGAATGTTCGGCAAAACAACGAGATAAAATTATAGAATTACTGAGGCTTTCAGCACTTTTAAGGCATCCACAATGATACAGGAATAAAAAGTGTAACTATGAGAGTAACTAAGATGAAATTAACTTATCGTTCAATATCTTTGAAAAGTGATGTCAGGTCTGCTTATTTTTTTTCGCGAGATGAAAACCGAATACCAATTATCTGATTGATTTTTGTTTTCATTGCGTATATAACGCTGTATTCCTGCAACTTTTATGATAATAATTCCATGTCCGCAAGTTTTGCGTACAATTCAAAAATCATGCACAACTTTTTTTGCAAGTTTTGAATTTTATATCAATGTTTTTCTAAAACTGAAGAAAACTGCACACACTGATCTAAAAATTCATGAGGCAGCAAAAACAATGCGGACTCTGAAGAAATATATTTTTCACAGCAAGGTTATCAATTCGGCTTAGCATTTTTTGCCTTGCGGAGAGCATCAATCATTTCACTAATTTTTCTTCCATAAGAGATTTATTGCAATTTCGAAGTATATTGTGCCCGGTACAATTATGACAGCCGTTTGGAAAGTTTTTGATAAGTTGCACAATTGTTATAGTTACTCCCGTTTTACATGACGATGTAAAATTTTTTTGTAGAGCTTCTATTGAAACATTAACAAGTTGGTGATTTACTGCACAATTGTTTTAGATGTACTTAAAGTTGTTCTACAGCGATTTTTTCGGTAGCATTGTGAAACTTAACAGTGATAAATTGCACAACCAATTTAAATATATATTTCTAAACATATCTAACATAAATAACATTTCTAAATCAATTGTAAAACATTTTGAGAGTTCAATAAGTTACATTTGCTACTTGGAAATCGACCTGTCCGCATCGCTCACATCCTCCCCAACGACGACAGTAAAGTATTGTGGACCTGGAAGGGTTTTTTAGTTCTCCTTTACATAAGTCTCATCGTCCATTAAAACTCTACGTCCACTGCAAAAGACGCGAATACAATTTCCGGCCCCTTGTTGCTGCTCGCTTCTTCTGTTCTACACTTTGTTTCGAGATTTTCTTCTTCTTGTAGGTCTTCAGGTGATTTCGCCTCTTGATTCGCTGGATCATTCCGACACTTGTTCCTGCTTTTTTGGCCAAATCACGTATTGACATTGATTTGTTCTTCATGATTAGAGATACCACTTTCTTGTCCAGTTTCGGGTTGGAATAGCCGGGTTTCTGCCTCTTCCTGTTAGCTTATCCAAAGAATAGTGTTCCCCAAACTCATTTATGATGGTTTTAACACTGGCATGATGAATTCCAAACCGCTTCGCCAATTTTCTCATAGTAATACCACAAACAAATTTCTAGACATGACAGTCACGTCCTTTTTTTGGCGCACATCTACGGTCCCCCGTGAAACTGGCACCAATGGTGATAAATTGGTTGCACTGCTGAGTTCCCATCATACATTCCTAATGTAAATGTCAAACCGTGAGAACCCTTTCGATTCGGTAGCTCATTTGTATATATTGAGATTCTATGGCAGACTTTGGTTGAAATGATAACAATGCAATTGATCTCGCGCTCCACCAAGCGGTGAGTGCAGTCATTTCAGAAGGTACCGGGAACGAACCACATTTTTTAAAAATATTTATATGCACGTACATGTCTTTATTATTTATCTTTGGTAATACCCTTCTCACTTAGCTATGTGTCCAGAACCTTAATTTTCACTTCCTTTTCAATACGCGACATTTTTAAAACGCAGAATTTCAAACACACAAACAAGTAAACAAACGAAAACTGACAGCCAAACGCACTGCATACTGTGATCTGAGTATTAAAACCCATTACAAATACATGCGTACAACACAAATGTATGTGGATAGCTGTTTTTCGATACACTCCTTAATAAAAAGTTTACAGGGAGGAATAAAAACTTTATAGATCAATAGCTAAAAAATTTTTCATTGAAAATTACATTAGTAGCTTATGAGAAAGGCACAATTACCAACTAGGTGAATTAAAACAGATTTTGAGCATAATATCATAGGAGAAAGAAACAGGGTATGCTGGACAATGCGATTTTTTCGGTTCAATTAGTAGTGCATAATAATTGTCTTAGACTGCCAGAAGCTGTAGAATATATAATCTAAAAACTAGAACAGAAAAGGTATTTTCACCACATAGACAAATCGATTAATTTCATCGCATAAATTAGTATATCTGACTGTCAGCGGTAAGACTATGGAGACGATTTCGACGTATCCTCATTATTCGTTATCCGGGGCATCCATTAGTTTGATGATTAGTATAAATTGCATGTTTGCACGTTCTGCATCTCGTTTCTGCATGCATGTACGTGCACTTCGAAGTGGCCAGTACAGGTTTACGAACGTAGAATGTACTTTTTTACTGCCGGGGCTTTTCGCCGGGTTTAACCATTCAGATGTTTTGGTGCCGGCATTGGTCGACCGGCGGTTTGACACTCAGAAAAAAAATTATAAGTATTATGTGAGTAAACTCCATCAAACTTTTCCCTCACTGATCTAATGAAATTACATCACAAAAATCTAGTTTATTTATGGTTTGTTTTATTCGGGTTTCGCGTTACCACTTTCTTAGTTAGTCGTAGTTGGAAACGAACTTTGCGTATCAGTAAAATGGATTGGTCATTTTGTTTTACTGTGTGAATCGAAAATTTTACGCGCGCAGCACTGGGAAATGACTAAATGTGGTCTTCGGGTACATCACCAATGCGCCAATGTACGAGATAGGAATGCCCCCGAGAAATTGAATATGCATTAGGAGTACTGTGTATGCATGACATGTACGAGTGAATTATTTTATCGAAATTACATCATTATCTCTCGGTATTTGCATCGCTCCGATGAAAATAATAACGTACATACACTGCTAGATGTGACTTCAAATATAATACAATTATGAGTTATGGAAAAAACTTATGGTTTTTATTATCAGTATATCTATTTGTCAGAAAATTGATTGACATTTGTGGCTGGAATGTACAGGTTGATTTAAGTCGTACTACAGAATTAAATTAAGAATGAGACTTAGTTTTTCGAATTGTATACTATTCAATTCTGTCAAGTATGTCAAAATGGAACTAATTCGTTTTGCGCGTTATATAGAGCTATTTTACTCATAGTCATCTCATTAGTAGACCCAACAGGTCAGTCAACAAATTGTGATAAAATCATGTACACTACATTCGCTTTGGCTCTAAGAAGCAATATCGCTGACAAAATAGTTTCATAATTGTGCAATATAGTTGCAGTTCCTATATCGACTAGAAACCATGACTTTGCTTAAAAAGTACTGACGTATTAACGACCTTGAAATGTTTAAAAACTACTGACTTATTAAGGACTTATCGTTTTGTTGGCGTGAATACGACTTACTTTACCATGGAGCGCCTTTTCGAAACTTACCCTTTGAGAGAGTGACAAATTTTTGATCGTGAATATCTCTTGGTGTATCTAAGGTATCACTATAATTTTTACTACGTGCAATCGGAAATATGATTATAAGACCTCACGCTTTCAGAATGAAGCGAGTGAATGAAATGGATTGTTTCATCTATTTTGGAATCCAATTGGAAATCACAGTGTACACACCAAGAGCCATCTGAGTTCTGTCTAAATGCAGATCCTTTCGGTCGTGACAATCCAAGGCACTTTTCAGTTTCATAGGTCATCATTAAGAATTAATTGAATTTACTCCATTTCTTACGAAAAGCATCAGGTTCATCAAAATGGAGGTTGAATTATTTTGCTATTGGAAATACCTCCATTAGATATTACTGTTTTGCAAGCTAAGTTGCACTTATCCGACTTTTGCATTCAGCCGTTGAACTAATAGTATCACCACAGAAAACAGATATACAGGTCTACATATGAACTGTGTAAAATTTGCTCATTCAGCGTGGTGTACACCTTCAGATGTCACCGCGATCGACACTATTTTGGGTGCAGCATTCACATCGTGACATTATTTGGGTGCTACATTCACTTAACGCTAAATTTTGGTTTTGCTGTTGAGTACATTGACACGTTTATTTTTGTTTTATTCCGATCGAATTCTTGTGTGATTTATACGACATGGGAATAAAGTTGTCTTTTACACTTAGCAAAATCGTGTGAGAAGTGTTCGTATTGTTGCAGTTGGAATATTTCTATAACAGGCATGAGGATTTTATTATTGTCCAAGAACGTAGTGAAACGTTTTACCAGATCGCAACGAACAATCGAGTAGGTGGCAGTAGTGTTTCCGAAGTATAGCAAATTTGAGATTAACATAGGATTTCGAAAAATTTTGTATGAGCTTGTATATCTGTTATCTGTGGTAACACGAACTGATACATAAAACGCAAACGATGTCTAACTAAGATAAGATTCTTAGAATGTCATTCCGTGATTCGCTCTCAGTGGTTTTGTTATTTAAAAACAAGAAGATTATCTTCATCACCAGTTGATTAAAGTATAATTAAACAATGATGCATTGCTGCCTTACCTGTGTAACATTCGTTTTAGATCGAGAACATCATTCGCGATACACTTTTCACGTTTTGATTACGCAAGCGTTGTAATTGTTGTAAGGCTGAATCCAATGTGTTAAATCCATTGAAATTCATCTTTATTGCGGAATTCTACTTTTCTTGTATATCCCACTACTCGTAATGGGTTTATTTCCTAAAATTACTTTTTTGATTATGTTTAACACAACCCAAAGGCAAAATGTAACTCGATAATGATTGAAAATGTAAAAATGTCTTCAAAGTGGGTTTAGTTAAATCAAATATATTATATATCAATATGGATCACTTCAATGAATTCAATACAAATCGAGAAAGACATCACAGTAACACTATCTCGTGACGGAAAAGGCTATTAGTTTAGTCATGTTTAATAGTTTGCTTTTAGCGTGCACCCAGAAGTGAAATGTCAAAACTAATTGAGCATGATACAGACCCTGTCAGCTTGGAGCGATCTCAATCTTCAGTTAAGCAACGCCATCGCACGGCATCACATTCAACATATCATATCAATTGTATGGGTGCGCAGTGCTGCTGTTTTGGTGCGCACGAATTTGACATTTCTCTTCCCTACTTCTATGTACAAGATTCGATGCGAACTCGCCTGAGGGCACCATGTTCGCAAAAAAGGATGTTGCCAATGATTTGTTCGGGAAATGTGAGAGCTGGATATCTTGTTAATATGATGTGTTTGATGATACCCACATAGAGGTGTAAACATTTTCATATTTAAATGTGGTTTTTTACGAAAGTAAATGTCGCTTATAAATAATGTAGAATTACGCTCTTCTAGACCTATCGTCTTCACTTTCAAGAATTATAAAGTAGTAGGGTAAGGGCTCCCTATTTCATCTCATTTGTAAGGACGTCGCCTTCAAACCTCGATTTAGCCACTAAAATCACTATAACTATTTCATATTACTGCTTTATTCGCCTTGCTCCGCATTGAAATTTGATTCACATTCCTTGGAAATTTAAATAATGTTCATAAAACAGCAAAAAACACTTATGAAATGTTCACTACTCTGCTCCTAATTTCATCTCAATGGATTTTTATCCATCCTATCGTTGATCCTTTATTCATCCTATAAATTAGCAATGGCGATAGCAATCAAAACGAAATATTCCACTATTACACTCTCAGGTTCAAAATGTCAGAATTCTTCTTAAAAACGGCCTAATGCCAACTATGAGACAATATACGATATTTTTAGAACCAGTTTGAAATCATTTCAACGTTTAATAATTTTTCAGTCGTTTCCGTTACCTTTCGCTTTAAATTTAAAATTTTACTGAAAAGTTAATTTGGTAAACATTAAATAAAAACAAAACTGTGATTGTTACTATTTATTCATTAGCCCTTCTTAAAACAAAGTGTAGAGCCAGAGATGCCATTTATACAGATTTATATGTATTGTATAGATTTTTGCGTTCGCATACTGGTTTAAATTAAAGTACCGATTTTGTAAAGATTTCCTAAATTTAATACAGATTTGTACAGGTTCATAGAAAGAAAGAAGTAAAAAATTAGACTTTTCTCTCTGAGTATCTATTAGTATTTGATTGCAGTGATTCTTTAAAAGTTTATTAATCAACGGACAAATCACATGTTAAAGTGGAAATCTTTTATGTAGATAATTGATTATGAACACTGACAAACATTTATATTAAAATTTGGAACCAATTTGAACTATTTGAAGCCAGATATTTTCATAGAATATGTATTACGTTGCATAGAAAGTCTATATCTGGTTTATCTGTTTTCACTAATAAAATGATGTTAACAGATTTTATTAGTGAAAACAGATTTAACATCATTTTATTAGTGAAAACAGATAGACCAGATATAGAGTTTCTATGCAACGTAATACATATTTTCTATGAAAATATCTGGCATCTCTGTGCACAGCCGATGAAACACACACACACACACACACACACACTTCACAGCGTTATGTTGACGTATAGCGGAATGAAACCAGTGCTACTAGATTTGCCACAATGGTTATTTCATTAGTATTTAACATGCTCTTCCTGGTAATATTCGAAGCCGAAATAGTTTTATTGAAATATAAATATCAATAATATAATTAAACTAATGTCACGGATACTAAAAAACATACTTTTTGATGAGATTTTGAATAAGAAAAACAATTTTTGTTTCGTAACATTATGAGATAACTTGGCAACTTTGCGAAACCAAATGAGATGAAAACAAAGCGCAATCAAGTGAACTAAGTGAAAAACTTTCATCTCATATTTTTAAAGACTTTTATTGTTTGTCGGGTAGTTTTTGAAGTATTAAATCGTTAATTAAATAAGTAGCAAGTGAACATTACTAATTATGAAGTCATCCAGCATTCAATGGTAGTGTAAGTGTGCGAAAAAGTGATCATGTTTTGAGACGAATCGATTAGTAGATAATCAGAAATATGACAAACTGTAAATCTTGAGACGAAAATGTGTCCTAAATTGAAAAGTGAGTTCATATTAAATGAAAAAAACGATAACCGAAGAACTTAAAACCATTTCTTTCAATAGGAAAGTGTGACAATAGCTTTTATAATCATTTTAAAACATTTCACAGTTTGGTTCAGGTAGGTTTTAAAATATTATTTATGTTCAAAGTAATGAGGTGAAGGGATGAGATGGAAATAGGAGCTCAGATGAAATAGGGAGCCGTTACCCTATTTAACTTTGCTCATGAACGTTATGAATAGTGCTGAAAAGACGAAACCTGCACGCTCTTTGAACATAACTCTTGGTTTGAGTTGCGATTACTCAAATTCATAAACTGGAACAATATGTCAAAAATTGAGTATGGATTTGAGTTAAATAAACTCGTTGCCATGAGTTCTCTCGCATTTATTCATACATTAGAGTAAGGGTTGAGTTTCTAAACATTTGAGTGAAAAAAATACTTCTTGCAGTTCAGTGTGTTTTCATTCTCGGAATATTTTTATCGAAATAAAGAATGCAAGAATACGTCGTTTTCCATTGCCGTTCTTAGATCCGGTTTTAAAAACATGAATCAACGTCAATCATAGATGTTTTGTGGTTCCAATTATGCTTAGTGAAAAGTCCAACATAAGGATATCAAAACAATTCAATTTCTACTTCAAACCGTTCAAAAGGAGACTGGTTTGAATCACTATTTTGCGCATTCAAAAGCAAGAAGAATAACTTTGTATATGAAAATTAACGGAGACAAATTTCTTCATTTTGAGAGCAAGGAACTCAAATTTTGAGTTCAACTTACTCAAATTTTGAACAAAATATTTTTCTTATTTTGTGTAAAAATTACTCAAGTTTTGACAATTTCGTCCCTTAACGCAAAAATGAGTAGATAGGTGGTAACTCAAGTTTAGAGTACGTGCACTTTTTATGAATTTGAGTGATGTGTCACTCAATTTTGAGTTATGTTTAATGAGAGTGTGTAGGCTGTGAAGGCAATGTTTGGCAGATCACTTCTGATATATAGAACAAATTTAAAATGAAATGAACGGTGTATTACAAGTTACTTGATTGCGATTTTTTTTTCATTGCGTTCATGACATTGAGCGTTATTTATTTATTAAACAACCTGATATTGTATATTTCTATCACCGTAATCGTAATTCTACAAATCAAGAAATTGTAGTACATAATTAAGAAATGTTGGTAAAATTCTAGAACTAATATCAATATTAATTTGTTCAGTTCTGCGTGCACATTTCACACATATTTATATAAATAGGGATTTGTTCTCATCCAAGTTAGTATCAGATTGCGATTATTTTTTCGTGCAGTGTATATCCAGAAATATTCCATATAATTGGAGTTGTTTAGTTCAGTGTACTGATTGGGAAAACTGTCATATGTGCATTACAAAATTTGTAGTGTATTAGTAACCTTTTTTGTCATCGCATATAACTGTGATGTCTCTCGTGAATTGCAAGAGTGATCCATATTGATATATAGTATACTAGCTGACCCGTCGAACTTCGTCTCGCCTGAAATTATTTTTTTAAATTTGTGTTTTCGAACAGCAGAGTTTCCAAACGTTAATGTTTCTTTCCATTATTTTACTGATTACTTGGCTTACAATAAACGAATTACGACAAATTCATATCCAACGCAATAACTTCGTCCCGAAGAAGAAATATCATCAAGAATTATTGTGGATATGTTCAATGCTTTTGTTACGCAAAAACTAAACAAATGCACCGTTTGCCATCTCATCCTTCGAGTCAGTGTATTGAACAGAGATTGTAGATCTCTCTCAAACTAAAGATGTGACATGTGGGATGATGGATTGGGTTGAATCATATCTGACTGGTCGCAGTATGACCGTGAGAATTGGCGACTGCGTTACTCCATCATTCATCGTGAGCTCTGGTGTTCCTCAGGGAAGCCATCTAGGACCATTTATATTTCTGCTATATCTAAATGATCTGAATTTCGCATTGCAATGCATGAAGCTATCATTTGCCGACGATTTCAAACTGTTTCATCTCATCAAATATCTGAAAGACTCAAACTTCTTGCAGTCACAGTTAGATGTATTTTCTAACTGGTGCAATGTCAACAGAATGGTTATTAACGCCTTCAAATGCTTCGTTATCTCATTCTCTCGTAAACGAACCACGATCATGTATGATTACACTATTTCGCAAGATGTACTAAAACGGGAGACATCAATTAGGAATCTAGGAGTGCTATTGGATTCAAAACTTAGTTTCAAAGATCACATAGAATATACCCTCTCTAAAGCATTAAAGATGATAGGATTCATCTTTCGTATCTCAAAAAATTTCAATAACATATACTGCCTGAAATCGTTATATTGCGCTCTAGTTCGTCAGTATGCTGTTGTTGTTTGGGCACCATATTATCAAACAGATAAGCTACGCATTGAAACTGTTCAGTGCAAGTTCATTCGTTTTGCTTTGCGTCGCCTGGAGAGATCCATTTAATCTTCCAAGCTACGAAAATCGTTGTAGGCTCATACACTTCGATTTGCTATCTGTCCGCCGTGATACACAAAAAGCTGTTTTCGTCGCGGACCTCATGCAATCTCGAATTGATAGTGCAGATCTCCTACAACAGCTAAGTTTTGACATTCTTCGGCGTAATTTGCGGTTTAATCCCTTTCTCAGAATTCCTCGTGCTAGAACTAACTATGGGTTCATTGAACCGTTTTCGAGTATATGTCGCGTATTCAATACTTGCTCTGATGGATTTAATTTCAATTTATCTCGTAACGCCATTAAAACCCGTTTTCTCCAAATATTCTCCCGGTAGTTTTATTAGGATAATTAGTCAATATGAATAGTTGTTAGTTAGCTTTGTAGTTTAAATAAGGGTATGTATCATTTGGTCAAATGTTATTTGTTGATACAAAAGATTAGAAGGTTTTATACCTGCTGGAGAAGGAGAACCAAAATCTCAGCTCCAGCAGGCTTTTCCCTTGCTCCTAAATAAACAAATAAATTAATTAACAGATGGATGAAAAAGAGATGACCAAGATAAATACTTTAAATTGATCCCACAAATTTCCAAAAGCAGCCCTCGGGGATTGTTGTTTATCATTGAATATTAAGACTTATTTGTTCTGAAGACGTTTAAAATTTAATAGCAAATCTTTAGGGATTATCGAAGGTAATAAACTAATTTTGAACGGTTGTCCATAACCTACTTCACCGCTAGTGATATTACTTAATCGTGTTTGATGAATGTTCGTAGCATGATAATGACAGGATCAATTTTCGATTAACGAATTAGCGATAAAATGAAAAATACT
Source organism: Malaya genurostris (assembly GCF_030247185.1). Taxonomy (NCBI): domain Eukaryota; kingdom Metazoa; phylum Arthropoda; class Insecta; order Diptera; family Culicidae; genus Malaya; species Malaya genurostris. Next base: position 94,097,544 of record NC_080570.1, on the reverse strand, counting down.
TGGACATTCGAAAGTTCAAATTACCCTTTTATTAAATATTGTGTCCATTAACTTTGACATGAACGCTATATTCGTTCAAGAATTGTATCAAAAGGCCTCTCATTCGTCGAGCCAACACATCGGTTAGCTTAGTATTCAGTCCTGAGAATCAATATTCTGTTCTAGCGGAGTGAACATGAGGAGTGATTATACCAGTATTCTTCTTATCGTTAAAGCCAATGTATAAAACAGCAGATCTCACAACTAATGGTTCTTACATGCCACGATTTCTCCTTCAGATATGATATTCACGATTCGCATATATGGTAATTCGTCAAGTAATCCAAAGTTCGGAAAATGATTTGGCTTAAGCAGCTTACAAATGTCATGAATACCATCCGTTTTGAAGTAAACCACTCTTGAAAACTCACTCGAATCGGCTGAACAAACGTCAGCATGCTAAATGCAAGAAAAATATTTTCATTTGAACTCATTATTTCAACAGCGGAACCCCATCATTGATACGTAAAAAAATCGTTACATAATTTGATTTGATCAACTCACGGCCACGATGGTCAACATAATTCATCTAACTACATCTACTGGTAAATGACATTAGAACTTGTGCTTCTGTTTACGGTATAGCTAAAACAGTCATTTGGCAAGTAATGATTTTGAAACCCTATTAAGCACATGTTTCCAAATGACGAATCAATCATGCATGTAAAATCTCCACCCAAATCTACTCGTTGCGCGCCAAACGATTTTCCAAAGATCTAGTATTCTTTTCTTCAACGGCGAAATACTGAGCATCTCCTCGCGCGCCAAACATCAATTGTAGATCTAGCAATCATTGGCGACTTTTGCAGTGGAAAATTCCATTGTCCATACAAAATAACTTTATTGGTTTTTCCCACTTTTCCGGTAAGTTTTCCTAATTTTTTTGATGTGCGAACCCGGTGGGGGTAAAAACTGATCAAACAAAAAAAAAAGCATCTCAATCCGTCCATCCGTTCTTACGTGATGCGATTACAAAGAATGATCTCTGCATTTTTATATATACACTAAGGTCTCTTTTTACACGGTATTTTTTCGCACGGTTTTTTTATACACGGCTTTTTTTGCACGGTTTCCGGAATTAACACGGTTTTTATTTACACGGTTTTCCCAATTAACACGGTTTCTGATGAGCATTTGAAAAGCACTGTCATTTGTTTTTTGAGAAAAATTTAAAAAAGGGACCAGGTTGTCTGTAAGAAAACGATTATGAGAATTGATTTATAGTTTGAAAGTTAACTAAAATCATTCATTCAACAATTCACGGGAGTTGACTGTCGTTCCATAAAATGATTAATCAGTCTTCAGATCTTGAATCCCTGTCGAAAATTACACGACAGCGTATCTTCCGCTCAGTTGTGGTGTATGATGTCAGCATCGTCATTGATATCATCGAGAATTTCGTAGCATTGAAGAACTAGTCAAATTCACTAATCTCTTCAACTCTTCATCATACCTGGGGGTGTTTCCCGCGGACCCATTGAAACGTATAATCGTCATCTGGAAGACACTAATGTCATTTTCAATCCACCGACCATTGCCGACCGCCAGCTGCAGACTGAATCTGCCAGAATCGACCATTGTGACCGGAATAATACCCTAGTTTTAAGTTAGTTATAATTTAAAATAAGTAAATGCCCTTGGCATCTAAGAGCTTAAGCAGTGTGCCTTCAAATATGTTACTATTGAATCAACTTCATCATATCCAGCAGTACAGTATTTTATACTCATTTGAATAATATAGCTCTAAAAGTATTATGATTTTGACACATAGTATTACCTTTTCTAATTTGATCCATATTCATCTCTATGAATGCTTCCCCTTTGATTCTGTCGCTGCGTGCATAGATCTTCATCCAATACCCATGTCTTCCCACTCAGTTTAGTTGAGAATGACTGTTAAGATCGTTAGTGTTTACTACGCATCGCACCTTCGGAATTGAAAAGAACTTATTCTCAAGCTTTTTTTTATAAGTGTTTATGGGTTCTAATTGTACGTATTATCGTTCTTTTGAAAACTGAATGCATTATACAGAAGGCATGAGCCATTTAGAATAATTTGCTTATCGTACAACGCGTTTCCTAAGTGTTTTAATTTGTCATCCAATGTTTTTAATTAAGTATGACTGGACCCTTCTCGTAAACTCAGGCTGTGTTCTAGATTTCCGTTTTTATTGTGAAATAATAGTTACATTCTCACAGTTACGTTCACCTTGCGTATATTTGGGGGTTAAAAATAATCTTTTTTCCCCTTCAAATTATCAAAAGTTACATTTTATCCAAAACAAAACAAACAAATAATCAAATCTGCGGGTTTTGGAATTATTACGGAAAATTTTCCACGCGGTTTTTTTTGCACGATTTCCGCAATTAACACGGTTTTCTTTTACACGGATTTTTTTAACACGGTACGTCACCCCCGTGTAAAAAGAGACCTTAGTGTATAGACTAGCTGACCCGTCGAACTTCGTCTCGCCTAAAAATTATTTGCTCGAATTTATGTTTTCAAACAGCAGAATTGTCAAACGACTAAGTGTTAATATTTCTCTCCATTATTTTTCTGAATACTATCACCAACTGAGAAATGTCATCAAAAATTAATGTGAAAATGTGAAATATTCCTAATAAGCAAATTCACAGATTGTCATCTCAATCTCAATGCACTGAACAGAGTTCTCTTTCTAATGGCTTCGACATAAACGATATAAGGTGCCACGTTTTCTCTTCCAGATGTGATTCTTGCTTTCGGTAATCGACAAAAAAAAGTCCTTAACCAGAATTTTGTATTGATAAACTTAATACAATGTTGAAGAATCTCTCTTCTAGGGATGTTTATTCGGTAGAGTAGGATGTATTTACAATTTGTATTTAGTCCAACTAACCAGAAGTTCGTAAATGAAGATTTGGCTTATGAAGCATACAAAGTATTTATAGAAATTACTCAATTGAAAGAACAAACTTCGAAGCGGTCCCTTGTACAGCTTTTAAGCAGCGAGAAAGTTTTCCCAGAAATTTTTCAGTGCGTTCAAGTTGCCAAAAAGTGCCACACGTACTCTATAGGTCTAATGCCACTTATTATGTGCGTTTAGTGTAATCTAACTCATTCTATGGCAAAATGCAAGGAATGTCTCTTAGTATGACCTTAGCACTTCTACTACACGATCCTTTCGTTGATTCATTCAAAAATTTTCTAATTTGTTGAACTCACACTCACAATGACCAATATTATTCATCTGACTCCATTACACAGAATTCATTAACTGGTGAACAATATCAGTACTTTTTCTCCTGCTAGTTTCGAACCTAGTTTCAACATTGTTAGGCTGAAAATCGAATCTTTTTCCAACATATTTTGTGAATTTACATTTATTTTCATGCACATATTTGGAGCAGGCAATTCAACATAGACTTACTTTACAATGCTGTACGTTTCAATATAATTCAATCGTAAAGCTAAGCGGTTATTGAAAGATACAGTTCTATTCATTGAAATTTCAATGCAATCCAGTTTAGTTCAACGATGATGGTTTTCAATCAAACTTTCGATTCAACCCATGTCTATTCCATGTTGCTATTGATTTACATGTCGTGTAAATTACATTATTTCTTTCTGTGAGGCTTGCTCAGATCCCATATACTAAATGCGAAACCAACACAGCTTCGTTAAAAGTGTTTGATGAAACTACCCTGGGTCAGTTTTAACTCTCTGAAGCGAAAACGTCATTAGGAAGCAATAATTTTGATACCCAATTAAGCACGTGGCTTGAAATGAATAATCACATAATTCAAGTACGCATATTCACACAAAACTACTCGCTGCGCGCCAAAAGATTCTTTCAACGATCTAGTATTCCTTTCTTCGACGGCCAAACACTTATGCAACTCGTTATGCGCCAAACACCTATCGATCATCTAGCAATCATTGGCGACTTTTTCAGTGGAAAATTTCATTGTCCATACAAAATAACTTTATTGGTTTTTCCCACTTTTCCGGTAAGTTTTCCTAATTTTTTTGATGTACGAACCCGGTGGGGGTAAAAACTGATCAAACAAAAAAAAAGAATCTCAATCCGTCCATCCGTTCTTACGTGATGCGATTACAAAGAATGATCTCTGCATTTTTATATATATAGATATATAGATTTGGTTAAATTCAAAGCAAGCTTTTCGGCTTTCCTCATAGAAACCGACCTTTCAACGAATTTTTTTCGCGCTCAATTTTCTCGAGAATGGTTGAACTGAATTCAACTAGATTTGTTCAAAGCTACTATTGGGCCATTGATCAAGTTCGATGATCAAATGGCTGTGACTTTTGGTTCCGGAGATATAATGGTATAAGTGACGTAATTGATAAAGCGCGCTGTTTTACCGCACTCAATTTTCACAAAATGGTTGAACCAATTTCAACAAATTTAGGCTTGTTTGTTGGCTTGGCATAAGTGACGTGAACATCAAAAGTCATTACCGCTCAATTTTCTTGTAGGATAACGGCTCCCTATTTCAGCTGAGCTCCTATTTCCATCTCATCCCTTCACCTCATTACTTTGAACATGAATAATTTCTTACAACGTACCTGAACCAAACTGTAGAATGTTTAAAAATGATTATACACTTTCTCATTGGAAGAAATGGTTTAAAATTCATCGGTGATGGTTTTTTTTTCATTTGAAACAAACTCACTTTTCAATTTAGGACACATTTTCGTCTCAAGATTTACAGTTCGTCATGTTTCTTAATATCTACTAATCGCTTCGTCTCAAAACATGATCACTATTTCGCACAATTACACTACTATTGACACTACACAATTACAATTACAATTACACTACTATTGAATGAATTGACTTCATAATTGTTCACTTGCCACTTGTTTAATTAACGAATAAAAACTTCAAAAATTACCCGACAAGCAATAAAAGTCTTCAAGAATATGAGACGAAAGTTTTCCACTTTGTTAACTTGATTGCGCTTTGTTTTCATTTCATTTCATTTCGTTTAGCCAAGTTGCCAAGTTTACTCATAATGTTACAAAAACAAAAATGTTTTCTTTCTTCAAATTATCATCAACAAGTTTTTTTTTGGTATCCGTAACAATAGTTTAAATATATTGTTGATATTTATATCTCAATAAAACTTTTTCGGCTTCGAATATTACCAGAAAGAGCGTGTTAAATACTAATGAAATAAACATTGTGTCAAATGTAGTAGCAATGGTTTCTTTCCGACATACGTTAACATAACACTGTTAAGTGTGTATGTCTCATCAGCTGTGTACAGAGATGCCAGATATTTTCATAGAAAATATGTATCTGCCCTATCTGTTTTTACTAATAAAATGAATCAGTTCAAATTGGTTGAGAATTTTAATATAAAAGTTTATCAGTGTTCATCATCAAATATTTGCACAAAAGATTTCCATTTTAACATGTGATTTGTCCGTTGATTAATAAACTTTCAAAGAAGTACTGCAATCAAATACTAACAGATACTCAGAGAGAAAAGTCTAACTTTTTACTTCTCACTTTTTATGAACCTTTACAAATCTTTATTAAATTTAGAAAATCTGTATAAAATCTATAATCTGATTTGAATTATGCGAACGCAAAATCTATACAATACAGATAAATCTGTATAAATGGCATTTCTAGTTCTGCATTTTGTTTTTAGGAGGGCTTATGCCCGAATAGTAACAATTCTTTTTTTATTGTTTTTTCTACGTTCTCCTAATTAACTGCACAGTAAAATTTTAAAATTAAAACGAAAGGTAACGAAAACGATCAAAAAAAAATTTAAACGTCGAAATGATTCCAAACTGTTTCTAAAAATATCGTGTGTTGTCTCATAGTTGGCATTAGGTCTTTTTAAGAAAAATTCTGACATTTTGAACCTGAGAGTGTAATAGTGCAATTTTTTGGTTGTGACTGCTGTGGCCATTGCTAATGTATGGGATGAATAAAGGACCAACGATAGGATGAATATAAAACCTTTGTGATGAAATTAGGAGCACGGTAATGAACATATCAGAAGTGTTTTTAGCTGAATTTTTAATATTATTTAATTTCCAAGGAATGTGAATGAATTCCCAGTATGAAGCAAGGCAAATTAAGCAGAAATATGAAAAAAATCGTAGTGATTTTAGTGGCTAAACAAGGTTTTTAAGGTAACGTCCTTACAAATGAGATGAAATAGGGAGCCCTTAACCTACATGGATTAACCGAAATTGATAAGTTTAGCCTTGTTAGAGACTAAAATTTGGCTGTTTCGATTTCGAAGACAATATGGCTAACATAGCAAGCTTTGAAGATATGACGACGTAATCAACAAGATAATTTTTTTTTCGATCCGTATAATTATACCAGATTGTGACCTATGATCACATTCAAATGTATTGTAAAATGTGACATAAACGCTGAAGCATGCTTTTGCAAACTACCCGAATCAATCTGAACAAATTGGTTTCAAAAATGAGCTCAAATTAGTGTCAGTAATTATCTCAATAAAAAATCAAAAAATATTTTAATGAGACTGTATCAATGAACGATAAAGGCATTATCACACCACTAGATAAGGTGGATAAGGAATAGGTTTTTAGAGTTAGAAGAAGATATAGTAAAATTTGCCCCCGAGGCAATACGCACCCTTTACCCTGAAAAGTCCATCCTGATAATGCACTAGATACTATAAAATATTGGTAACAATGCTTCAATCATATCTGGAAAAATAAACAAAAACCTGTTTCATTCCACCTAGTGGTGTAATGATGCCTTTCTCATATTACTTATAACATCATAAATATTATTGTGGAACTCGCAAAAACAACTGTTCATTGGATAGAAATAGAAAAGTTTGTTCGGACTTAATCTAGCAAACTCTACAAATCCTGTTTACCCTGTAGTTTCGGAACTGGAAGTAGTATTCACAACAAATTTAGGAATTTCGTATGAAACTGTAAGACTTTTCCTTTGAACCTACAAGTTTGTGAAAGTTTGGTGATTTGCAGTTTTTAATCACCTTTTCTAATTCTTCCGAAGCCGGATTCCGATGACCGGAATATCCGAAGTTTTGAAGTTTTGAACCTAGTTAAACCTAGACTTACTATCTTATGCTCAATTTCGATTAAACCAATTAAACGAAACGAACCTGCGTTTCTGTTACTTCTGCATATGTCAAATTAAAGAGCATGAATCAGCAGCATAAAACATGTAGTAGGATTATTATTATTATTATTATTATTATTATTATTATTATTATTATTATTATTATTATTATTATTATTATTATTATTATTATTATTATTATTATTGACGTCACTACACCACCAGCACGGTATTACTGCACTACACTTCAAATAAACTTCAATTCATTGACATTCTTTCATATTATTTCTTGTTCTGTAAAATAAATGATATAATATTTTACACCGGCTTTACATTCTTTTTTTCTCTCGGTCGCACTTATCATAAAATAGCTAACATTTTTATCAACCGCAGTACCGTCTTTTACCAATATCACACACTACTAGTAGACATCCGTAACCGTTTCATCTTCTTCATAGCGTGTACGAAATAGAACAAAGCACGCATCGTTCGTTTTGTGTTTTCTTCTTCACGTTGCACGTATCGGTGTTGTACATATTTTTATTCTATATGGCGTTTGAAAACTTTGACACTCATCGCCCTGTAACTGTGGAACCGTAGGTCGGATCCGGATGAAATTTCAAAGATGATATGAGCTTTAATTCAAATCAAGATTTGTGAAAATCGGTTCGGTGCTTCCGGAACAGGAAAAGTTGGGACCAGTAGTACCGAATTGAGTTTTCATGCCCACAAAATAACAAGCTCTGCAAACTAGAAGAATTTATCAGACAGTTTTATGGAATTTGTACCTGTTTTTGACCAATGTTCATGAAAAAATACTAATGAAATGTGTAATTTTTTACTTATCACGCTTTAGTTAAGGAACCGGAAGTCGGATCCGGATAAAATGTTTACAAATTTTTAGGAAACTATAGGCATTTCATTTGAACCTTAGTTTGTGAAAATCGGTTGAGCTGTTTCAGAGAAAGTTAAGAGCACACTCTTTCTCTAATTTTCACATATTACCATGCAACTCCGAAACCCGAAGTCGAATCGGGAAAAAATTCAATAGCAAGCTATGGGACCATGACCCCTTTCATTTAAATCTTAGTTTGTGAAAATCGATTCAGCCATCTCTTAGAAAAGTGAGTGCATATTTTTGTTATATGCATGCACACACACACATTTGCTCAGTTTGTCGAGCAGAGTCAAAGGGTATGTGGCACTCGGCCCTCCGGGTCTTGGTTGAAAAGTCAGTTTTCACTGTGATATTCTTTCTACATGAGAAAGGCGGTTTTAAACTACCTAGTGGTGTAATTAAGCCTTTCTCTTTTAACTCAGGCTTTCATTAAAATAGCTAAGGGATTCTTCAAAAAACTTTTCTTTGAATATTGAATAAGAACAAATAAGTTTATTTTTGCATAACCTGTACGACTTTAATAATTTAGCCTAAATATAAAACCTATGTGAACTCGGTTAATTCTGGTCTATTCACCTTTATCGGAGTCTATTTTTGATTAGGGGTATCCATGAAATATCGATTGAGTTATCACTTTCATGCGCGAATGGTCTATGTCTATAAAAGACCTGTTTGATTATCTTGTGAAAATATTTGACCAAGTAATTATCTCTCTTCATTCCGGTTGCGGTTCATATGGAATGTGTTCTTGCTTGGGTTATTTTTAATATATGTGTTCTTTGAGTATGCTTGCTTGACAGATTAGTTCAATCCAGCACTTAATTAATGGATTTATTGATGCTTACATAAAGTGACCCATTTTTATATTTATCTAATTTTTCCATTAAAACTTTTCTAGATTTTTGCAATATTGTTTCAGAATTCAACTTTATTTTCGAATTCACCATTTAAGTTTTGCATAGAAAAATTCAATTGCTTGACAAATAGGCATATAACTCAGTTCAATACAACATAGTTTCTGTATATTTATTCACACATCAATGTTATGTTTATTTCTAATCAAACTGCCAACTTTGAAATGGAATAACAGGATTGTTTTTATCTACCAACTATGTCTTACGTCATAACTGATTGAGTTTAATATGTTTCTCAGATAATTCTCGTATTACTAGCTTGTCTTTCGTTTAGCTGAATCGGTTGCGAAATCTGTTGAAACAGATAGGAAACAAAAGGAATGTTATGCCAAGGCAGAACAATGCAGACAGAAAGAACTATGCCAAACCCACGCAAATCCTTGCTAGGCAGTTTTGCACGTCTGCCAGAGTCAATAAACATATGTAGGTCTGTTGAACTGCTGAATTACTAAACTACCTATAACATAAGTAATATCTCGCATTTTACATTTCATTATGCAGAGAATTTATTATCATTACAATTATTATTATCATCATCAGCCCAAAAACAAATTGTTTTCCTCAGCTGTTATCAATTCAAAGTAGGGCTAGAGAAGTATGTTATTCGAATTAGAAATATTTAGGATAATTTATCGTGTTTGTCAAGTTCGTCAACTATCAACGATGCGATGACGAAAAAATCAACAGCGAAATGCGTTCGAAGCATAAGAGTGAAAACTGTGCACAGTATAATGATTAAGAAACAGTTCGTGATTTTATTTCAAACCACAAATCATGTGTTACTGTATAAGTGAAATCTTAACACAAAAATAATTCCTATTGTTCCAATCATGAGTCGTGTTTGCGTTTCCAGAATCACTATTAGATAAGTTTAATATTCTTTTGAACAACATTTTACGGTTTTAGGCTATCAATTGTTTTGTTTGCAGAAATATTTGTTTTGGGTAAAATTTTGCTTCTTTGAAGAGTATCGATGAAATGTATAGAATAAATAATGGAATGTATGGAATAGGGGGCACTACACACTTAGAATGTATATCAGACAAATTAATTTGCATACTGGTGACAATTTGGATGAACATCACATATCGAAAAGTGAGCAGTTCCAATCGTTTTTGAGCGTCATACATTCATGTATGGGACAACAGAAGAAAAAAACATGTTTGAATAACCAAATTAGCGAGTTGAATGAATATGGTCGTTTTGTCATCCATATCAACTAAAAGATTAGAGCGTTCCGTAAGTCATATTTATGTTTTGTGGCTGGCGAGATCGACTAATTACGGATAAAACGTACGTGAGTCGTAAGTAAAAGTAAGATTCAAAGAATAGTTTATAAAATCATATTCAATTTATTCAGAACACGTTTGATGATTCATTCAGAAAATAACGAAACATAGTCACATCCTATTCTTATCACCGACAAGTATGAGGTGGTGTGTATCATGAATGACATAATAAGTAGCAGTTATATCCGAGAATGTAGTCACGTACCCAGAGGGGGGGGGGGGGGGCGAGGGGCTCGGGCCCCTCCCGAAATCAAAAACAGATATATAATTATTAAGAAGGTTGCAGAAATAACAAGACAATGAACGTAAAGAAATATAACACAATAACAGTTTCAGTGGAAAAGTCTGTTAAAAACACCCGTGAAAGGCACACCGAGAATTAGGTACATAAGCAATCTTCAGTAACATTATTTTTTATCTTTGGGCCCCTCCCGAAACGAAATCCTGGGTACGGGCCTGAATGTATCGTTTGCTGGAATTTGCGCTTACGATTCTCGCATTAATGTACGTTTGAAAAACAGGACACATTTCATCAGTCATTTGTTTCCGGTTCGAAATCAAAATATGTTGTATACAACTTTAACGACATCTTTATGCAAGATACGTAAAAATACCTATTTCTTAGAACGACGCAACGTTGATGGTATATCAAGTCGTCTGAAACCTATTAAATAGGATTCGCGGGTCAATGCATAGGGCGCTGATCTTACAAGCAGTGGTCGTATGGTCGAGTCCCAACCTGGAAGGATTCTTAGTGTCAGTAGTACTAGCCATGCAACGATCATGTACGTTTGATACTATTGATAATGAATAAGAATGTCGTAAGTTTAATCTATGAAAATCTTGATTCGGAACTTGTTTCTTTTAGATAGCAGAATCATAAGAAAATAAGTACAATTGCTTTATGCTTTAAAATATATCAGTGTAATATATCGATTATCACGAATACTTTCCATGATAAACTTTTACCGACGCTCTACGCATATATATATATATATATATATATATATATATATATATATATATATATATATATATATATGTATATATATATATATATATATATATATATATATATATATATATATATATATATATATATATATATATATATATATATATATATATATATATATATATATATATATATATATATATATATATATATATATATATATATATATATATATATATATATATATGTATATACACCTTTTGGAGAATGCGTTCATAAACTACTTCTTTGTCGATGTGCACTTCAAGATACAAAAGACTGCTCACAATTTCATTGTGCAGTTCCAATACTTTGGTAAAGCACAAATCAATTTTTTTTCTCTGTAATTTACAGTACCTTTGGGTAGTATACCGTTTAGAACTTGATGCCGTTTTTTGTTCATGATCCTCAGTAGTCACGCCCGTTTTAAGTGTTCGTGTTTTACGACGATATGGGTTGTTTTCAGCGGAACGACCAAATATTGACGGTCGTGCTTCACGCTTTTGAACCATTCTCCGATGCAGTAAATAAACAGAAATCTATTACGGTTGTTTTTCGATGTATTATCATTCTTTTATATAGGGTGATTTTTTAAGAGCTTGAGAACTTTTTTAAACAATAAAACGCATAAAATTTGCAAAATCTCATCGGTTCTTTATTTTAAACGTTAGATTGGTACATGACATTTACTTTTTGAAGATAATTTCATTTAAATGTTGACCGCGGCTGCGTCTTAGGTGGTCCATTCGGAAAGTCCAATTTTGGGCAACTTTTTCGAACATTTCGGCCGGAATAGCCCGAATTTCTTCGGAAATGTTGTCTTCCAAAGCTGGAATAGTTACTGGCTTATTTCTGTAGACTTTAGACTTGACGTAGCCCCACAAAAAATAGTCTAAAGGCGTCAAATCGCATGATCTTGGTGGCCAACTTACCGGTCCATTTCTTGAGATGAATTGTTCTCCGAAGTTTTCCCTCAAAATGGCCATAGAATCGCGAGCTGTGTGGCATGTAGCGCCATCTTGTTGAAACCACATGTCAACCAAGTTCAGTTCTTCCATTTTTGGCAACAAAAAGTTTGTTAGCATCGAACGATAGCGATCGCCATTCACTGTAACGTTGCGTCCAACAGCATCTTTGAAAAAATACGGTCCAATGATTCCACCAGCGTACAAACCACACCAAACAGTGCATTTTTCGGGATGCATGGGCAGTTCTTGAACGGCTTCTGGTTGCTCTTCACTCCAAATGCGGCAATTTTGCTTATTTACGTAGCCGTTCAACCAGAAATGAGCCTCATCGCTGAACAAAATTTGTCGATAAAAAAGCGGACTTTCCGAATGGACCATCTAAGACGCAGCCGCGGTCAACATTTAAATGAAATTATCTTCAAAAAGTAAATGTCATGTACCAATCTAACGTTTAAAATAAAGAACCGATGAGATTTTGCAAATTTTATGCGTTTTATTGTTTAAAAAAGTTCTCAAGCTCTTAAAAAATCACCCTGTATTATGCTATCCAAATTAAGTGACGCACAGTGGTTCGAATCAATAAAAACGTGGACATAAATCAGTAGCTGCCAAACCGTTCTTTTAATGCATATAGTTGCTTTTAAGAAATTATTTGCAAACATATACCGCGTACTTTGATTCTATCCCTAATTGTTCATGGCCTACTTTGACCAAAAATATAACCATAACTTTTTTCTGAAGAGATACAAAATTTTTCTCTTCTACAAAGTTTTAGAACTATTAAAGATAATTTACTTTGTCAAATATACCAAACGTCTAGGTCACACCGTTTCGGATATATCAGTTTTACCTCTCTTTGTTAAGGACACTTTTCAGGAATCTGCACAAATTGGTTTAGGCAGGTGCTCGTCAAGAAGTACCATTTCTTGTCAAATCCGATCAATATGAGCTTGCACCTCCGATGTCTGGGATATCTGCTACACTCCCTCTACTTTACAATATCCTTATAATTCCTTCTGAAGGAAAAGTAGTATCTTTTCTCATCAAGAAGTTTCATTTCTTCTAGAAATTTACATTGAACTCCCCTTTTCAGTGAAACTTACTACAGTGTTCTTGCATAATTACCCTTATGATCCCCTTTGAGTTGCGTAGAAAGTATCTGTACTCTTAAAAAAGTATCGATTCTTATCGAATTCGATTATTTTTCACTATGTTATACCTCAACCGTAAGGTACACTTGGTATCGACATGATTCTATGTTGTAGACGTGAATACATCTTACTTTACTTTAGTATAGGGCGCCTTTTCAAAATTCGCCCTGCGGAAGAGTGGATAGAACTTAATCATGAATTTCTCAAGTTGTACTAGACGCAATAATTTTTTTTCAGGGTCGGCGAGAAAAAATCTGGGCCCGGGGGGACTCCAATATAATATACATGAATATAGTCGAATTTGGAGATTTTCAAGGACATAAAGTTGACACAAAATAATTCACATGACAAATATTCTTTATTTTTAATATTTTTTTATCTTCAAATTGTCGGGCCTTTATCGATCCCGGTAGGATTCTCCCCTCTCTCTCTCAGAAGACCTGATTCTTTCTCCATGTCATCAGAAATATGATCAGCAATTTATGATTAAATTTTCAACAGTGTGGGATAGCAATAAATAAGTTTTTTAACCTTTTTTATATAGAAAGACTATAAAATCACTGTGAAAACTGACATTTGAACCAAGGCCCGGAGTACGCAAAATGTCTGTGTATATGTGAGAAAAATAAGCATTCACTTTTCTCCGATATGGCTGAACCGATTTTGGCAAACTTAGACTCGATTGAAAGGTACTGTTGTCCAAAAGATTTTTCTTTTGTAAATTCGGTATGGATCTGACTTCCGGTTCCGGAATTACAATGAAAAATGTGCGAAAAATGGCACAAACTGGCCACTTTTCTCCCAAGTGGCTGAACCCATAGAGTTAAAAAAAAAATTTCTGGATCTGACTCACGGTTCCGGTATTATAGGGTAATGAGTGAAATAAATTACAATTCAAAAGTTTGCCTTCATAGTAAAAGATGTAGATTGACTAATTTTTCAAAAATAATAAATTAATTCCTCTAGTTTACAAGTCTTGTACACAAACTTACTTCGAATATATCGGTTCCCGGAATACAATGCCGGAAGTACCGGATATAGTGGTCAAACTCTTCCAAATGGAACTTATTTTTCTTCGCAACGCTCGGTGGTACTTAATTCAGTAGCTGCCAAACCGTTCTTTCAATGCATATAGTCAGTGCTGTAAAACTTCATTCAATTCAAGTAAACTTTACATTCTAACACACAATCTTCGCTGTCGCACCGAATTCGTCCTTCATTCGTTACTCTTTCTACCAAAGCTCAGTTTATCTTTTGAAGTAAAAAAATATCTCTTACAATTGAATGAGAGAGCAGCCTTCAAGTGAGGTTCATGTAAACATTCGAATTGACTCAAGAAAATGAATAAAAGGTAAACCAGCTATAATAACTTAAATATCAATTACAAAATAAACATAAATTAATTGACCTCTCTTTCAGTTTTCATTTTTAATATTTCGAAACACATCTCAATACATTTCAAACAATCGAAATTATGGATTTTAACTTGCTGGTGATAATTGAAAACTCAAATGAGAACCGCAACCCTTTATTTATCATTACGGTCGGAGAGAGTTTTGTGCTATCGAGTTGATATTTATGTCTATTCATTCGCACTTGCTCACTACCCACAGTGAAGACAAGAAAGACAATGAAACAGGTAGACTACTTGGCACTATAAATTGAGTAAGCAAAACTTCAGGTGACTAGGTACGGTTAATGACAATTGACAATGAATTCTGGGAGTTTCGGCAAGAAAAGCAAAATGAATCAGAAGGGATATGTTGACAGTCAATTACCATAAATTTCATTTTCATGTAATAATATTCGATTGAAATGAAGTTTTACCTCACTGCATATAGTTGCTTTCGAGAAATATTTTACAAATATATACCGCGTAATCGGATTCTATCACTAATTGTTCATGGCCTACTTCAACAAAAAACATTACCATAACTTTTTTTTACTGAAGAGATCGGAAAATGGTTTCTTCTACAAAGTTCTAGAACTATTGAAAGTAATTTACTTTGTCGAAAATAGCAAAAGTCTTGTTTCGAGTATTTTTTATGCATACTTGGCCTGGAATAATTGAAGAAAATGCACAGGTTTATCCTTTCCTGGGAAACTTATACAACATTTTAACTTTTTTGTTTCGAAAATATTTTGATGTTTAGGCTTTGCTAGTTTGCGCCCGAATGAACTTTCCTGTTTCTATTCAATGAGCAGTTTCTTTTTCTAGAATAACACAATAATATTGCTGAGAATACTAGTAACATGAGACAGGCATTTGCAGAACTTTTTTCTAAAATTTCTTATATTGTAGTATTTCGGGGAATTCCTTCTGTAATATATAGGATAAAATGATTAATATGAGAAAGGCATCATTACACCACTAAGTGGATTAAAACAGGTTTATTTTTAAACAATCATCACGCTTTCTCGTCGCAAGCGCCATTCTCGTATCTGCGACGACGGTTTTGAGGTAGTCAGGTACATAAGGAGTGTATCGAAAAGTAGTTAGCAACATTGATTATTGAATAAAAAAGCGAAAAAAAAAAAACATATTTTGACATCAGTTTTCGATATATTGTAGAAAAATTACATTTTTATGCATTTCACTTATTATATTGAAGAAAATTGTACATTAGTTATTGACAACCACTGTAGAACAGAATTGGCGTAGTGGGCTGGAGCCAAATCCGGCCAGAAGAGAGGAGGAGCCTTATGCTTTCTGTACAGGGGCAGCATTCTCTTCTTCAAACATTCTTCCTTGTACACCTTGGCGTTAATTGTGCCCTTTGTGAAAAAAAATCGACGACCGCAAACCACAGGTACAAATTGCTTGCCAGACCAACACCTTCTGTCCAAACTTTTCCATCGCCATCGTGGTGTCAGCATAGTCCAGGTCCTGGTACACCGATTTCGTATAATATTACGATCCGGCCAGCGCTCGAGAGT
This sequence comes from Malaya genurostris, assembly GCF_030247185.1. NCBI lineage: Eukaryota > Metazoa > Arthropoda > Insecta > Diptera > Culicidae > Malaya > Malaya genurostris. Next base: position 94,081,260 of record NC_080570.1, on the reverse strand, counting down.
CTTCCTTGGCGTAGGTTTCGTCGTCGATCAGGATGCATCCGTCTTTATTCTGTAGAATCCGGTTATACAGTTTTCGCGCTCTTGTTTTGGACTGAACTTGCTGTACCAGGGACTTTTTCGGCACCTTCTGTTTCTTGTACGTTTTCAGGGAGTTCCGAACTTTGATCCGTTGAATCATTCCGATGCTGGTGTTGAACTGCTTTACCAAATCCCGCGTCGACGCCGATGGGGTTTTCCTGATGTACTCAACCACTTTTGAGTCCCGGCCGTCCTGGCTGGGACCCGTTTTCCTACCGGATCGGGGCAAATCCTTCATGGAAAGGTTCTTACCGAACTTCTCGAAAATATTTTTGACACTGGTGCACTTTCACCCGTTTTGCAATTTCGTTGTACGTGACACCACTTTCTGAGCACCAAGTGTGCAGATTTTTATTTCGCGTTTCCGGATCAATTCGACTCATCATTGAAACGATAAACCGTACCGAAACCAATCGATTGCGCAGCTGTTATTGACATGTAAACAAACATGTCACCGCAAAACACGCTGCAAAAAATTAAGCCATTTCAGAGTAATAACTGTTTGAATGCTGCTAACTACTTATCGATACAATCCTTATCAGTCCCGATATTCAATTGGACGAGTATAAAAGGTTTCACCATGGTCGACTATCATTTCTTCAATAATAGAGCTTATACATGGTATAAAGCTTCAAACGCTCATTCGGTTTTCGAATGTCGTGTCGAGTATCAGCAACAGCAGGTTATCAGTAATCGCATTCAGCTTCTGAATTTTGGATCTGAATTCGGGATCTGATTGTTTATTGGATTCTGGAACAAAATTCCGATCCACCTGAGTTCTGAACTTAATTTCAGGTTTTGGATTTTGTTTTGACAATACGTTTCAGACGTAAGTTTTTCAAAATTTTAAGTTCAGTTTAACTGAGAATATTCTTTGAAATTTTCAGAATGATTCATTGAGTGTACCGTCACAGACTAACAGACAGGACACTCAAATTAGATTCTTCAATCATTTTTACGGTCATTTCGAATATTCCTTTAGTTGGGACAGTAATTGCATATGTCATGATGGCGCGACGTTACCCTATCAAAAACATCCTGTTTGTCATCTAGACTGTGTTTATTTTTTTCATTTACCAACAAAGTTGCCATTCCTACAGAATTATCTGTAATGAATTGATTTTTAAAAGTCAATGCGAATTTCATGAAGGATACAATTTTTTTTTATTTAAAAGATATTTTTTATTCAGGCCTATTTGCGTACAAGCTTTACGTGGCCGATTGAGCCGATTTTTTAAATAAATTTTTTTTTGAGTTGGATCTCGTTATCACCCTTTTTCTAGGGGGAGAGGAGCTTCCATTTCCCTCCTGCGAGGATTGAGGGGCACTTCGTTCGTGGTTCGTCTCGTCATCCATTGCCGCAGCGATGGTATTGTTGTCGATTTCCGTCTTCTTTTCGTTGCTAGTTGCTGTAGATGCACCTTGTTGTACATTGCTTGCAATTGCTGGTTGGTTAGAGGGTAAGTTGTTAACTGCAGCTGGTGTACTTTGTTCTATAGGGGATGATGATGGATGCGTTGAAGGGGATGATTCATTGTTGTTGGTGGCTGTCACAGGTGTACTGGGGTTGCTTGGGGTTGGTGTGAAGGAATCACCGTTGTCCTTTGGTGTAGTTGTCTCCTCGTCCAGTTTATCACATGGCTTACCGTAGTGAACAGCTTTTTGGCAATATTGACATGTGGCCATCTGATTGTCATAGGTAACAATTGATTTGCACGGAATTCTTGTATCTTGACCGAAAATCACATAAGAAGGTATAGGCCTCTTCAAGTGTATGCGTAATAAACGTACGCCATTTAGAATACCGGGGAAAAAATTCTTCCGCTTTTCTTTTTCGATAGAGAGAATCTCTCCGTATTGGAACATAGTTTTGCGAATATATGAATCGGTGACGCTTGAGGGAAGATCATGCACACGCACTTCTATAGCACTATCTTCCATATATACTGGAATATTGTACTTAATGTTCTCGTACTCCCCATAGTGCACATTGTTATTGTCTTTTGCGAATTGAATTGCATCCAACTCTTTATAAAACTGGATGTAAACAACATTATTCGTCTTATTGCATTGAAGTAAATGCACACGTTTAATGTCAAGATGCATTTGCTCCTTAAGCAAACCTTCAAGTTCTCGAATCGAAGGTCGAATTTTGCACTGCTTGAAGTCAACAATTGTATTCTTTCGTGTCGGCGGTAGCTTTTGTTCGTTTTGGTTCACTCATGTCGAGGTCGTTCTATTGTTCACTACACAATACTGTACTTGGTTTCTTCTGGCCCGAATGTAAGCGGTTTTGTTTTATCGACTGACTTGGATGAGATGTAAAATCGAACTGCCGAACTGAAGGATACAGATTTTATACATATTGCCAAAACTATATACATAATTGTGCCTACTTCTCATTCTCCAACGCAATACAAAATCGAACTCATTTAGTTATAATATTTACTTGCTTCTGGTCTGCCGCCACTTAATTTCGGGTGAAAATTACCAACACAATAAAAAATAGTCTAGATGAACAACGTTGAGAAAATAAAATGGTTACCTCCCAACATCGCGAAAAAGTTAAATATATTATCAACGTAATCCAATAATTTATTGTGACGTTTCATTTTCAAATATTATGATGAAATCAGGCATCCCTGCAAGCAGCTGATCGGTGTTGACAAACGAGGGGAAACCAACTAGTAAAAAACTATTACATAACACAAGGGGTGTACCGATAGTAAATAGTTCGCGCACCTATATTGTAGGTGGAACTAGTGCATCACGAAAAATTATTTTTATAAGAATTTACTCATACTGTCATGTCTGTTAGTCTGTGGTACCGTTCTAGTTGGATTGGAGAACCGCTGCAAACTAGAATGCTTGGAATGGCATACCTGTACTTGTTCATCAAATATTTCGACTTCTAAAGCTCATATCATAAATCTATCATGACGAAGTCTAGAGAATTTAGTTTAGATACGATTAGTACTTAGAAGCATATATGTTGTCGCGAAAAAAACTAAGTCTTATATTCTTCTGTGAAACACAGTTTCAATGCAGTCGCCATTTTATCCGCTTGAATTTCGGGAAATAAAATCTTCTAAATACACAGACGCAAAAGGAATCTAGGGAGCCACGTGGTCGACTCAAGATCTATACGCAACCCACTGTTCTTAGACCTTAATTCCTGGATTCAATTTCATAATCTAATTCCTGAGTTCAGTTTCAGAATTCCATTCCTAAATTTAGTTTCAGAATTCAGAACCTGCCTACTGGAACTAAGTTCGATTATTATTTTGGTCTAGTGAAACGATTTTCACACTAATTTTCTAATGTATTATGTTCAAATCCATTTTTGGAATGTATCATATAAAAAGAGAATTTTAAACTAAAAGAATCATATTCACAACAATCATCGATCATTATTCATTTTACATTCTCTTGAATTCATTAATACTCTCCGAATTATTGTGGTGGAAGAAACGAAAGCTAAATTATAGACTTTTATCTAGTTTTTCTACAGCATGTGAAGGATACGATAAAACTGTACTTTTAATATACATTTTAAGTTTATTGATAAAGTTTTAATGTATTTATTTTTTAATTGAATATATTTATTTTCAGCTAAAGATGGTCACAATCACAGTCATGGTATATCTAGTGATAATGGAGATCATAATCATGACCATGAGTAGCAAATAGCAAATATCAATGAATGCCATAAATAATCAAGTGATCGCCGGAGCAGCAGGAGTTGAATGTGGCAAATTATATGATGAAGATCAAATGATTTGGGATGCTAGTTAATACTATAGTAGAGTATATGCCGACGCCAGAAATACTGCAGCTGTGATAGAGAACAAATTTAAACAAATTTTTATCTAATAACTGAACAAATAGAAGCTTCGTGTAATTTTAATATAATGCTAAAATTACGCTTAGATTAGATAGTGTACAAAATACCATTCCGGTACCAGGACAATTAGTTGACGTGAACCACCAGTAGTTAGGATGGAACTATACTTCTTCTAAAACAAGACTTGATATGTATTTTATTTTGCAATAGCATTTTATAATTATTTGATTAAAGATAATCAGTTTGGATAGACTGATATTGATAAAAATCTGTTCATCCGAAAACCTTGAACGTGGGCGTGAATAAATTAATGATCGACGATTAGTTTTTAGGAACATGCACGTGACAGAAGGTGGGGTTGACGCAAAAATTTGAAAGCAAAGTGCGTCATTCCCAATATTGATATTCGACTCCGAAGTTAAATGGTAGATCCATGTTTCGTCTAGTGACAATATTCTACTCAGTTCCAACGAAAAACTAGTGAACTAAACAGTACCAAACCAGTGCTCTATGGATCATTGATGCTTTGATCCTTTTATGCGATTGTAAGCGACCGTTTGAGAATGTTGTATGTCCAGGTTTTTGCGAAAAATCTTAAAAGCACTTCCATTTGATGTGCTAACCATCTCAGTAATCTCATGAATATTTATTTTGCGGTCATTCATCATGATTCTTAAAACTGGCATATTTTCCGGATTGACATCTTCATTTACGGCCTACCTGAATTTTCCGCATCACTTGTATCAATACGACCACGTTTAAAATCAGAAAAGCACCGGCAAATCCTTTACTGGACTTGCACGGTATTTTTTCCCATGTAAAAGAAATCTAAAGACTTTTTGATCAATGTGTTAAAGTTTTCATTAATTGTTGTATAATTGCTAAGTTAGATTTTATTGTTATTTTAAATCATTTGAATCATTGTAATTTGTTATTTAAACATTTAAATTTTATGCATGTGAGAGAAGAAGTGTTACACTAAACAAGATTCAGTGGGCTTCTCACTGATCCACAACAAACAATAATAAGTAATATAATTATTTTTTTCGTTGTGTCCTCGGGAAATAAGAAAGTTTTGTTTTCAAATGTCTGATTACACTTCTAGCGATATTGAATGGTTAAACACGTAAAACAATGGGGATGCGATGTTGGCTGCGCATTTTTTTCAGTACTATGGACGGGATGTCGTTACAACCGGCGTTTGAGATCTATTTGAGATATTCACAGAATTTAATAATATCATCTATCTAGACAGGGATGGAAAAGCCTTTCTTACTGAAGTGTTGAACGTAAACAAATTTCGACTTACTTTCTGCGGTTTATGTTGAATTATTATGCATCATACTGACACTATACATCGTACACCAAATAAACAAGAAAGCTTTTAATAACGTATGAGCGAATTGAAGTAGTATGGATTCATTTTCCATTTAACTAAACTGTAGTTTTGCATAAATGAGAGAAATTCACGCCTTGGTGATTAAAGCCATACATGGAATTTTTCGTGATAATTCCATCTAACAGATCGGCTGAAAAGTTCGTATCGTTTCTATGAGAGAGCGCCACTAGAATTAAATCCATACCATTTTCAGTTAGTACCAACCTTCAAAAGATACGTGTATAAATTTGACAGCTGTCTGATTATTAGTTTGTGAGATATTGCATTTTGAGTGGAGCTACTTTTGTTATTGTGAAAAAAATGGAAAAAAAAGGAATTTCGTGTGTTGATGAAACACTACTTTTTGATGAAAAAAAGTGCCGCCGATACCGAAAAAATGGCTTGATGAGTGTTATCCAGACTCTGCACCGGGTGAAGCAACAATTCGTAAGTGGTTTGCAAAATTTCGTACTGGTCATATGAGCACCGAAGACGATTAACGCAGTGGACGTCCAAAAGAGGCTGTTACCGATGAAAACGCGAAAAAAATCCACAAAATGATTTTCAATGACCGTAAAGTGAAGTTGATCGAGATAGCTGACACCCTAAAGATATCAAAGGAACGTGTTGGACATATTATTCACGAATATTTGGATATGAGAAAGCTTTGTGCAAAATGGAGCCGCGTGAGCTCACAATCGATCAAAAACAATAACGAATTGATGATTGAAAACCATGCTGAAATTGAACGAATTGGGCTTCGAATTGCTCCCTCATCCACCGTATTCTCCAGATTTGGCCACCAGTGACTTTTTCCTGTTCTCAGACCTCAAGAGAATGCTCGCTGGTAAAAAATTTAGAAGCAATGAAGAGGTAATCGCTGAAACTGAGGCCTATTTTGAGGCAAAGGACAAATCGTACTACAAAAATGGTATCGAAAAGTTGGAAGATCGCTATAATCGCTGTATCGCCTCTGATGGCAATTATGTTGAATAATAAAAACGAAATGTGTGTTTCTATTAAACAATACGAACTTTTCAGCCGAACTGTTATCTAGGAAGAATTTTTCGCGAAACTGATAACAAGATCATAAACTAACTGGTGTAAAAAGATTAAAACCTGTTTTAGTAGACAGAAAAAGGTACCCTAATTTATTGCGTGATAAGAATACATACTATCAACATTGTTCAAAAATTGTTTAAATTGTATTTAGAAACAAAATTCTAAACCTGAATTCAAGTGCGGAACTCAGGTGGATCAGAATCCAGGTGCAGAATTCAGTTCCGAAATTCTGTTATAAGATTTTGTTACATAATCCAATCCAAAAGAAAGCAAAAATAGGTAAGATGCAAATAGGTACATTCGCTTCGAGTTCTTGTGTTGATATACAGCATTATTGCACAATTGTGAAACTAGTTTCTCTGCCATATTGCTTTTCAAAGTCAAAGCGAAAAATATTGTATTCGATTATATGACAATTCTTTGAATAAAGTTGAGTAATCCGCAAATAACATTGCGACTTTACTAATGAGATAACTATTGATATAATAATCCGACTTATAATGACAGGCAATTAACATTTCTTTTTCTGCTTCTTTCTATTTTAACATTTCTAGGGGCGTAATGTTGTGGGACATAATTTTGTATTTGTATTTGTCACTTGTTTAATCAACGATTGAAAACTTCTAGAACTACCTGCTGAGCAATAAAAATCTGAGCAAGCACTTAATTCACTTGATTGCGTTTTGTTTTCATCTCATTTCGTATCGTAAGGTTGTAAAATTTTTGTTCTCATATAAGAGAGACATTTTTTTCTCGTGAATACGACTTTCTTTACTATGAAGCTCCATTTCAAAATTTATCCTGTACAAGAATGGGTAGAACTCAGTCGTGAAAATCTCTTGTTGCACTTAACCCAACGACATAATTTTTTCTACAAGCTATCGGAAATATGATCAGGAATATGCGATTAAACTTTCAATTGTGTGAGATGACCATAAATAATTCAAAAACAAAGTTTTCTAAAACTTTTGGAAACAATGAGGACAACTCATCACGCTTGCATGCCTTTTTTCACCAACATCAGCAACAATGGTGTGAAGGGTCAAACGCTCAGATCGTTCTTTTATTTGGACTTCGATCGTCGGAAGCAGCAGTCGATAGCTATGAAAGCAGGCCTTTTTTTAATATACTCCTAAATAACTGTACAAAGCTTTTTTTCAAAGTAAATCTACAAAAAACTTCTATAGCATTGTTGTATTTTTACTGATGTTTGGACAGGTCCATTAGCGTATTCGAAAATCTCACACCGGTAACAGATACCTTATGATCAAAAAAGAACCGGAATTTTCATTTTAAAATTCCCGCGCTTGTCCAATCGGTAAACTTTTATTCTCTCAACGTTGGCAACACTTCTATACACATTCTGTTAAATTTTGACGCATATCGTACGATTAGTTTTTGTTTGACGTCTATACAAAGAAGTTGAAAAATTTTCGTGTGGCGATTTTTATAATGGATGAAAATTTAGAACAACATGCGTGCATCAAATTTTGTGTTAATGTCTGTTACTGACGAAAACATTGAATCGGCGAAGCAAATCGTGTTGCAAAATCGTTCTGTACCGATTAGAGAGATTACTGTGTTGTTGGGCATCTCTTATGGATCAGCCGAACACATTTCAACTGGTGTTTGGGGTTTGAAACGCGTCGCTTCTCGGCTGGTGCCAAAAAAGCTGAATTTCATTCAAAAACAGCGTCGTTTTGATGTGGCTAAAGAGATGATTTCCAACGCAGATAGTGACCCCACATTCATCGAATGCATCATAACTGGTGATGAGGTGTGAATCTATGAATATGACGTCGAAACCGCACAACAATCGACCGAATGGCGCTTCGAAGGCGAGCCTTTGTTCTAAATTTTCATCCATTATAAAAATCGCCAAGCGAAAATTTTTCAACTTCTTTGTATAGACGCCAAACAAAAACTAATCGTACGATATGCGTCAAAATTTGACAGAATGCGTATAAAAGTGTTGCCAACGTTGAGAGAATAAAAGTTTACCGATTGGACAAGCACGGGAATTTTAAAATGAAAATTCCGGTTCTTTTTTGATCATAAGGTATTCGGGCCTGTGCCGTAATTCTGCTTTCTTAAAAATGGTTGGAAACTTGGACTCGGTACCGATGGATTCGCTTGTGTTTTCATAATCGTGCTTCGGTGTTGGTTTTCTTTATTGCGTGTACGAAATCGATGTTGTGTTTTTTATTCCTTACCACCGCATGTACGTATCGGTGAACTTTATACTTTATAAGACGGTTTGAAATTTTGGGCACTTATAACCTTGTAATTCCGGAACCGAAAGCCATCTTCGAAAAAAGTTATTGAAAAAAAAAACGTTACACACATACACACAGACATTTTGTGTACTAGATGAACTGAGACGAACGGTCAGCCTCAGCCCGGGTCGGTTTTCACAGTGATTGCATAATCTTTCTATATAATAAAGGCAAAAACAAAAATATTATCGACCGATTACAATGTAATCCGTTGTTTGTACGCCGAGTAATAAGTAAAATAATTTGCTGACTCGTTTAACGAGATGACTATTGGTACAATTCCCCTACACTATTTATTAACGATGTTTGAACTTTTTTCCCTGCCTGTATCGGTTTAGATTATTAAGTTGGCAATTATCTCCTTCGTCTATAGGGGATACTGATGGTTTCGTTGAGGAGGATGCTTCATTGTTGTTGATGACTCTCTCCGATGTATTGGGGTTTTTAGGTTTGGTCTGAAGGGAGCGCTGTTGTCCTTTGGTGCAGATGTCTTCTTGTCCAGTTTTTTGGCAATATTGACATGTGGCCATCTGATTGTCATAAATAATAAGCGATTTGCACGGAACCCTCGTATATTTGCCGAAAATCACATAAGAAGGTATAGCCTCTTCAAGCGCATGCGTAACAAACGACGACAAACGTACGCCATTTAGAATACCGGGGAAAAAGTTCTTCCTCTTTTCTTTTTCGATGGATATATACTGGTATGTTGTATTTGATGTTTTCATGTTCTACATTGTACACATTGTTATTGATTTTAGGGAATTGAATTGCATCCAAAACTGGATGTAAACAACATTACTTTGCTTGTTGCATTGAAGTACATGCACACGTTTAATATCAAGATGCATTTGCTCCCTAAGCAATCTTTCAAGTTCTTGTATCGTAGGTCAAATTTTGCACTGCCTGAAGTCAACAATAATTGTATTCTTTCGTAGTGGCGGCAGCAACATTTGTTTGTTTGGTTCACTCTTTTCGAGGTCGTTCTATTGTTCAATACACAATACTTTACTTGGTTTCTTCCGTCTCGAACGTAAGTGGTTTTATTTTATCGACTGACTTGGATCAAATGTGAAAGCGAACTGAATGATATTCATGTACTCTGTCGCTCGAAATGGTGATTCACATGGATCAAGTATGCATGAGAAATCACCATACAAAACGACTCGTTGTGCATTAAACGATTATTTTCAACAAGTTAAAATATATTCAATCCTCTCCGGTCCGGTTCACTGCCAGCACAGTTCTGTGAATGGACGCTAATATCCTTCCAAACGTTTCAATGCGTATATTCAGACCGGCTCAGTACCGACACGAAACTGTGCAGGATGAGTGTGAATACACGTATTGAAATGTTTGAAAGAATAGTCGCGTCCGTGAACTGTGCTGTGCCGGTACTGAACAGGACCGGAAAGGTTTAAATAGAGCTTTAAGAATTATTCAAACCATTTTGATCCATTTCAGTTCCGCCACACTTCAGTGCACGGAAATCAACTTTTTTCCACGCGTGTCATTCAGTGGTGGTTAATTTCGAACTGAACGGAGTAGCTGTATTTGCGTAGGCAATAATAATGGAATAATTTTGAAAATTGAGTAATAATAAATATGAAAAATTGTGATCTTTTTTATTATTGTCGATTTGATGTTCTGGTGATTGGTGATTCAATAGCAATAAGAATTGAATATCTTGGACAGCTTTGACGAGTGTTTAATGGCACAATATGACAAAAAAAGGTGAAACTGTTAACTCTTGTCTATTCGATGCTGTTTGGATCAGTGAATTAATAACAAGTCAAATTGTCACATGACTGTTTTCATGTGTTTCCTTCGGCTTATCAGTACATTAGCAGATTATGTTGGACTGCTAATGCCACCTTAGAATTGAACAGCTTTGGACATTTTTGACGAGAGTAGGGTAGCTCAATAGAGAACTGTGAATTTTTGGACAATTGCAAATTCGATATTTTATGGATTAGTGAATCGATAGCAATAAAAATCTAATAGTTTTAGACATTTTCAGCGAGCGCATTTTTTCTACTTTCGAGTTCTATTATATTTTGTCTAGTATAGAAAGACTATGCAAACTTTGTGAAAACCGACTGTCTAATCGACGCCAGAGGTCGAGTGCAATGTACCTTGTAATTATTTCTTCGAGATCAGAAAGCCTATGAGGGTCAGACAGAGAGAGATAATGCGAGCATGTGTAAGAAGGTGTGTGAAATAAGGTATGCGCCCAGTAAATCTAGCTGAAGAAAAATGTTGTATAATATTATGTCCATTTATTCTAAATCCAAAAAAGGGTAACTCATTTACATCAAAATATTATTATATTGACTTTTTATAAGAGTATGCTTTTATTTTACGTGTGATTACATTCATTGCATTTGGTATAGTGCCTCAGGTACATGTTTGGGAACTGAATGAAATGCGGTCCATAGAGACATGTATTTGTGAAAGTTTAGCTTTCCAAACTTACTGGCACCACTGTGAGGACACACGTTCTTTTGTTACTCTCTTATGTTAGTCATTACGTAACTGTACTTTATAAAACGCGGTCGAATAAATGTTACCCACGAAGTATTTTATTTTTATAGTATAAAACCAAAAGAACCCAATAGGTTATGAGCCCAGTATTACGATGGCTACAGAAAAATTCGAATATCCGCAACTAGACGGCAAGGACTTCGGTGACTGGAAGTTTCGTGTTGACTTGATTCTTGAGAAGAAAGAGTTGTTGGATCATGTCGGAAGGGAGCCGACTAGAGAAAATCTTCTTGACGCAGATTGGAATAAAGTCGATGTGAAGGCGAAAAATGTCATCGTGAAATCTCTTGGCCAGAATCATTTGCATGTCGTTCGATCAGAAACATCAGCTTACGGAATGATGAAAGCGCTATGTGATGTGTTCCTAAAGACAGGAGTAGTGCAGGAGCGGCATCTCAGGATGAAATTAAATAAGCTCAAATGTGCGGAAGGGCAATCGTTGGAGGGTCATTTTGCTAAATTTGATTGTATTGTGACCGATTTGCGGGCAGCTGGAGCCGCGTTGACGGAAACGGAGGGCGTAACACACTTGTTGTTATCTCTTCCGAGATCTTACGAAAATGTTGTAACTGTACTCGAATCTTTCGATGATTTGACACTTCGGAAGGCAAAAGGGCGGCTTTTGATGGAAGAGGTAAAACGTTTCGAACTGGATGAGGAAACTCGAGAAACTGGTGATCACGGAGTCACCAGTACTACTTTTTTCAGTTCAAAGGAACTAGAGTTTGCCGGAAGGTGTTGGCGTTGCATGCAACAAGGACACAAGATTAATGATTGCACCGCTGAAAAGATTGATACTGTTGAAAAGGACCGACCGGCTCCTAAGAAAAAAGTTTTCAATCTCAGTCGATCTCGAGATGCTATGGAGGAGGAGTCATTTAGTGGAGCCTTTGCATTCTCTGCGACGAGAGAACGAGAGAGTGGAAAAGTTGTGAACAATTCGAGATCTATTCGTTGGTTGATTGATTCTGGTTGTACGGATCATATGATCAGTGATGATTCACTGGGTCAAGCTGTTGTGGCCACTAAAATAGGATTCTTAGCAGTGACGAGTAAGGTAGATGATTATGAATATGAATACCATATTTCAGACGTTCTGTATGCACCCGGACTGCGGCATAATTTGCTTTCAGTTAGCCTCTTGGAAAAAGCAGGATTTGTAACAATGTTTCGTGATGGGCGCGTTGAATTGTGGCAAACAATATAATCTTCGCAAAGGGAGAACGGAAACACGATTTATATGAACTGGAATTTGGGTTAAAGCGGAGTCATGCCAATGTAGTGGATCGCCTGGTCGTTAATGGACTTTGGCATCGTCGCTTTGGGCATATAGGTATGAAGAGCATATGCGGCATGGGACAAAAAATTTTTTTAACAGGATTAACCCCACAATTACTGATACTCTCGGTATTTGCTAATCATGTGTAATGGGGAAGCAAAGTCGTATTTCGATCGACGAGAAAATAAGGCGTCTCGTCCGCTTCAACTTGTGCATACAGATGTATGTGGTCCAGTGTCTCCCGGAACTTGGGACGGAAAGAGGTATTTTATAACCTTCATCGATGATTACACTCATTTCACCATCACTTTTTTGATTTTTTCAAAGGACGAAGTTTGCACCGGCTAAAGGAGTACCATGCGATGGTGATAGCTGGTTTCGATATGCCTTTTTCCCGTCTACGATGCGATAATGGAGGCGAATATATCTCGACAAAATTCAAGAAATATTGTAGAGATAAAGGGATTAGTATCGAATACACTCTGCCATACACTCCACAACAGAATGGAACTGCGAAAAGAATGAATAGAACATTAGTGGAAAAAGCACGTTCAATGGTCTATGAGAGCAAACTTTCCACGGAGATGTGGGCTGAGGCGATAATGGCTGCCACGTATCTCACAAATCGCAGCTTCACTTCTGTACTGAAAAATCAAACTCCAGCTGAACTTTGGTACGGCGAAAAACCAAATGTTTCAAATTTAAGAGTATTTGGTTGTCGCGGATATGCTCATGTGCCTAAATGTAAAACGAGGAAAAATGGATCCCAAAAGTGATCCCTACATTATGGTTGGATACTCTGGTAACGGCTATCGTCCATGGGATGCTGAAAAACAGGAATTCAGAATCGTTTGGTGGTTGGTGTAGAGGTAATTCCTGTTGTGGAATGCGAAACAGCTGCGCCTAGTGATGATCCCAACGGAATTGAGAGTGAATCGTACACAGAAGATGATCAAACGAGTGAAGATGAACAATATCTCACTGATAACGGTGAACCATTGCTTGGATTTGATTAAGGAACTTCTCCGCCTATTCAAGAAGAGCATCGATCGTCACGTGCGAGAAGGCAGCCAATGTGGCAAAATGATTATATTTTCGGTTCCTCAGCGTTGTTGCTGGATGGATTCGAGGACGTTCCGAACTTATACGAAGCAATTGATGAGCGTTCCGATTCAGCAGACTGGCATCGGGCGATTAGTGAAGAGCTGGATTCGCGGCAGTTGAATCAAACTTGAAGTATTGTAGATCCATCAAGAGAAGCTAAAATAATAACATCGAAATGGGTGTTCAAAAGGAAGACAGATAAAAATGGGAATTTGGATCGCTTTAAAGCACGATTAGCTCGAGGTTTCATGCAAACTGATGGAGTGGATTATCATGATACATACGCCCCTGTTGCTAAACTTTCGACGGTTCGATTCCTCCTGGCTGATGGTGTACAGAAAAACTTCAACTATTGTCATATGGACGTTACAACAGCGTTTTTATATGGACATTTAGACGAAACCATCTTTATGAAGCCACCGCGTGGACTCTCTGTTGAAAACGGGAAGGTTTGTAAGTTAAATAGATCATTATATGGACTCAAACAATCTCCGAAATGCTGGAACAACAGGTTCCATGATTTCCTTGTCGATTTGGGATTTCAGCGTTCTTCTTCGGACTATTGTCTTAACGTGAAAAAAAAGAAACGGCTCAATGCTGTACATTCTATTAAACGTAGACGATCTTCTAATTTGTGGTACTGATTGAAATCAAATCGATAGCTTGAAACTACAATTATCTGCTGAATTTAGAATGAATGATCTTGGTCAAGTAGAACATTTTATGGGAATGCGTATCGGTATTGATTAGAAAAATGGAAAGATTACAATTGATCAAGAAGTGTTTGCAGAGTGCATCTTATCACGTTTTGGAATAAAATCATGTAATTCAGTCACGACGCCAGTTAAGCAAGGTATAAAACTAGCCGAAGGAAAGCCTGGAGACAAGCAATCGGACTATCGTCAGTTAATTGTTAGTCGTATGTACCTGATGCTTTGGACGAGACCGGATTTGTGTTTCGCAGTAAATCTGTTTAGTCGTTATCATTGGATGTTATTAAAAAGAGTGCTGAGGTATTTGAAAGGCACTGTGTCGATGCAGCTTGTATACAAGAAGAATGATGAAGCTGATGAACTAGTGGGCTACGTTGATTCGGACTGGGCTAACGACACAAGTGATCGTCGTTCCACATCTGGTTTTTTGTACCAGGTTTTCGGAAATTTGGTCTCATGGTCAACCAAGAAACAACAGGTTGTTGCTTTGTCTACAGCTGAGGCAGAGTATGTTGCGGCAGCACAAGCGGTTTCTGAGGCAGTATGGTTTAAAAAGCTTTTCAAAGATATCGGCTATCCGTTAACCACTCCTATTCCGATATTCGAAGACAACCGGGGTTGCATCTTTATGTCCAGGAATCCAGAATCGAAAAGAACAAAACACATCGACATTAAGTTCCAGTATGTTCGGGAAAAGGTGTGGGACCAAAGTGTAGAACTCCGTTACGTATCTGTATTGAACTAATGTTTATCTTTATAACACACAGTATAGTTTTGTGTGTAATCGATTAAACCTGAAATCGATTTAGGTTAGACCTGTCAAAAGTATCGATTAAGTAGATATGCTGAATTGAAATAAAATGATGAGCTCTTATAATTGGACCATCGACGTGAAAGGTTGTATTCTTTTAACCAGAACATTAAAGTGGCGACGAGTTGATAAAATTGGACGGACACAATCAAAGAAGGAGTCTGGATTGCTGGAGTGGGGTAAAACGGACAATCGCTGTAATTAAAGAAGTAAGTTACCCAACAAAAAGTAATAAAACAGTCCATTATCAATTCATATTTTATAAAAAAAAGTTCATTGTTTTTGCTGTTGTATTAAAAGCATTGTTTTAATTGAAATCCTTTGTTCGTTATTGTTCTGTACAGCTGGTCGAAAGCGACGCTGATTTCACGTGCTGGCGCAATTAGGTGTCACGTATGTTATAGAGGAGAAGTTTAACGTTATACGGAAAATATAGATTGAAGATATAAAAAAGATAGAATTGAAACTGGGATCAAAATTGTTCTTAAAGGTACGTTATTTTTGCTACTTACTTATATTATCAGATAATAGTGAAAATTGTACACATAGCGATTGAGAATTTAAGCAGAAGAATGGCTCTGATTGGTACCATTGATCCATATGTTCCGGGAACATCTTTTTCCAATTACATAGAAAGATTGGATTATTTTTTTTTCTTGCAATAATGTGGAAGATGGTCGCAAGAAAGACATTTTCATGAGTTTTTGCGGCATGACGGTATTCGACGAGTTAAAACTTTTGAACCCAGCGGCAGACCTAAAAACGTTAACTTTCGCAGACGTTACGAAAAAATTAAGAGAACGGTGTGATAAAATTGAATCTGACATCATTTTGCGATTAAAATTCAGACGCCGGGTACAAGGACCAAGTGAATCGGGTGAAAATTTTATTTTAGGAGTAAAATTATTGGCGGAACAATGTGATTTTGGTGAGTTTAGGGACTCAGCTATTAGAGATCAATTAGTTTTTGGAGTGCATGACTCAAATGTATTGGAACGTTTAGTGCAGGAGGATGATTTGACTTTGAGGAAAGCGGAAAAGATCATAAAAAATAAAGAAATGGCTTCCTCTACAGTGCAAGTAATCAATCAGGGAACTAATGTAAACTCAGTCCGCTATCGTTTAGGTTGTCGGGATGAAAGAAATGGTCAGTGTATGGAAAATAGAGATAATAGGTCAAGAAGCAGAAGTAGAAATGAAGATGATTATAGGAGGAAATTCAACAGAGAGAAATCGAGTTCATATCGTAGGTCAACTAGTAGGGGAAGATATGCTAATTTTGTGTGCCACTTTTGCGATATGAAAGGGCATATTCAAAAAAATTGTTATCGTTTTAAAAACAGCCAGAGAAATTCGGTGAAATTTGTAGAGGACATTCCGAAGACTGATAAAGTCCACGACTACTTCAAAAGACTAAAACTTGATTACGACACAACTAGTGAGGAGGAATCAGGTGATTATCATACCAATATGATTCGATCTGTTAACAGAGTTAGCGAACCTTGTCTCCTTAATGTGAATATTGAAAATCAAATATTTAAGATGGAAATTGACAGTGGGTCGGCTGTGTCAGTGATAAGCAAAATTGATTATCTCAAGAAATTGAGTCATATTCCAATAGAAAAAAGTAGTAAAAAGTTGGTAGTGATTAACGGTTCAACTTTGGATGTTTTGCCTTTCTCATATAGAAAGGTTATGCAATCACTGTGAAAACCGACTTTTGAACCGAGGCCCGGAGGGCCGAGTGTCATATACCATTCGACTCAGTTCGTCGAGTACGCAAAATGTCTGTGTGTGTGTATGTGTGTGTGTGTGTATGTGTGTGTGTATGTGCGTATGTGTGTATGTAACGTTTTTTTGCACTAACTTTTCTCGGAGATGGCTGAACCGATTTTCACAAACTTAGATTCAAATGAAAGGTCTTGTGGTCCCATACAAAATTCCTGAATATTATTTGGATCCGACTTCCGGTTCCGGAATTATGGGGTAAAATGTGCAAAAAATTGTGAAAATAAGTGCACTAACTTTTCTCAGAGATGGCTAAACCGATTTTCACAAACTTAGATTCAAATGAAAGGTCTTGGGGTCCCATACAAAATTCCTGAATATTATTTCGATCCGACTTCCGGTTCGAGAGTTATGGGGTAAAATGTGCAAAAAAAAGAAAATATGTGTTTTAACTTTTCTCATAGATGGCGCGACCGATTTTCACAAACTTAGGTTCAAATGAAAGGTCCTGTGGTCCCATGCGTTATTCCTGAATTTCATGCGGATCCGACTTCCGGATCCGGAAATATAGGGTAAAGTGTGTTATAAATTGTACACCATCACTGAAAATGAGGAAAAACCTTAAAAAAATTTCTAAATCGACCTCAAATCTTCTCCAATTTGATGGTTTTTATCAGTAGACGGTCAAACAAACCGATTTCGGTTATTCTTTTAAGAATCGAAGAAAAATTTTTTTTTTGCCTTGTTACCCGACATTCGAAAAATTCAAATTCGGCTACAATAAAGCGATTTCTATAAGCGTTCCTTTTCTTAAATATTTAGGATTATTAATAGATTTTGTTCATTTCAAGGCTCTTATAATATTGTAAATATAATTAATAAATTTTTTTTTGTAAAATTGTTATTTAACATAGGATAAGTTTACTAACCACTAAAAACTTAACCCGATAAATCATATAAAACCAAATTTGAAAAAAAAATATCGTTATCTTGTAACTTGTTAACGTTTGCATAATTGCGGGGTACTGTAGAAATGAACCGGTTCGACATTAAAAGAGGCCTTTTGTGCCCATCCCGGAACGTCCAGACCAGGCGTTGGGATTTTGGGCAAGTTCCCTTCAGAAACCGCCAAAGCCATTGTAGAACCCATTTGCAGCCGTAGTTCTTCAAACGTTAACAAAAACACTCAATAAAATGTACCGGAAAAACCGCAACGGCAAAAGACGGCAAAAAGTCCGCACTAAAAATTTAACCGTTAATAATTACAACCCTGAACAGCAGTCCTCATCAGTCCCCAAAGGATTTTCGTCACCGCAGAACCACAGTATCCGGCTTAGAATTTAGAGAGAGAGAGAGAGAGAGAGAGAGAGAAGATGTACTAAAGGTGGAGGGAGATTGATAAAGGAGATAGACGAGACAGTTGATAAAAGATAGTCGAGGCGAACGGATTGAAAAGTTAAAAGTTTCAACGGAGTGAAAAGTAAAAAGTGAAACGTGTTGAACACGAAGTCAGCCAGAGTCCAACGTTATACATTTGAAGTTAAACTGGGTCTCCCGTCATCCTTTCTGGCCAGTTTAATTGGAGAATTGGTTTCCCGGAGCAGCGCACTGCGATATAGCGCCAGCCTGTCGGACTAAAATCTACATCGTGAGCGAATGCCGTACCGGGTGAGCGTGCATCGAGTTACGGATTACACCACTGTTCCCGACCAAGAAGGGCCACACTCGATTAGACGGTCAAACGGCTTACATCCTCCGACCGAAATTCGACGTAGTTTCAACCGCCGTTCAGCGCCATCTTACGGTCAACATAGCTCCTGATCACCGTTACACCACGTGTACCGCAGGTATGTCTCCAACTCTGTCTCTCTCTCGCCCACCTTACACGACGATCATCAAAGGGCCCCACCGAACGACGATTAGCGTCGCCACAATTCAGGAATTAGAATTTAATAAATTTTGTTAAACTGATACTAGATTTTCCTTCACAAAAAGGAGCCAGGTTCCCTTGAAGATATCTCTTTTTCAAGCCAGAAAATCCAACGGGTAAGTGTCGTGGTGACCGTGTCCTCCCAAGGTCGGATGCCGACCCTGAGAAAATAATTTTTTAAAACTGAGCTAGCTGGGTCGTGCACATAAGTGTTACTTTCAGCCTTTCTCATATAGAAAGGTTATGCAATCACTGTGAAAACCGACGTTTGAACCGAGGCCCGGAGGGCCGAGTGTCATATACCATTCGACTCAGTTCGTCGAGTACGCAAAATGTCTGTGTGTGTGTTTGTGTGTGTGTATGTGCGTATGTGTGTATGTAACGTTTTTTGCCCTAACTTCATGGGGTAAAATGTGCTAAAAAATGAAAATATTTGTTCTAACTTTTCTCATAGATGGCGCTACCGATTTTCACAAACTTAGGTTCAAATGAAAGGTCCTGTGGTCCCATACGTAATTGATGAATTTCATCAGGATCCGACTTCCGGATCCGGAAATATAGGGTAAAGTGTGTTAAAAATTTTATACCATCACTGAAAAGAGCGAAAAACCGTAAAAAGTTTTCTAAATGGACCTCAAATCTTTTCCAATCGATAGTTTTTATCAGTAGACGGTCAAACAAATCTATTTCGATTATTATTTTAAGAATCGAAGAAAAATAATTTTGAAGAATACCACAGTATTATATATGATATTTTGATTGATATGAGAAAGGCATCATTACACCACTAGGTGGATTAAAACAGGTTTTTATACCTGGACTGCAATTTCTTGCAGAAGTTTTTGCCTAAAGGTAACTCGGTCGATATCACAAATAACGCGTGATATGAAGATAAACAATTTTACTAATGTACGTTTTTCCTAAGAAAATGGTCAAAAAAGCACTCTATATTTTGTTCTCTCATTCACTCCATTTAAAAAGGCCACGCTACACACTTCGTAGCATTATATTACTTGATTTAAACTTTCCATAAAGTATATGTATGTGCCATTTGGTCTGCGACCCTGCTTCCTATTAGTAGTTAAAGTTATTGTATATAAAAGTTCAAATGTTAAATAACTTTTTAGGGAAAAAGCCAAACCGTGCACAGTCTTCAACAAAAATGGGTAATTTTACGTTTTTAGTCATTGTCTCGAACATAGTAGACACTGAAAGTAATTGCGAAAAAAGTTATGTACAAAAAATTGATTTTAAGTGGTTTCAAAAGAAAATGCTTCATATATCCTAAACTATATGCGTTAGACCTTCGGCTTCTTCGGCAAAGTTTTTTCTCGTTAGAAGTCCTAAAACTTTGTAGAAGACATCATTTTTCTATCTCTTAGGGGAATAAAGTTGTTGAAATGAACTTTTATCGTAGTAGGCTTTGCACATTTTTTATTGTGATCAAATCACGAGGTATATTTTTGTGAATGAGTTCTCCAAAGGAACTATGTATATCGGATCAACGGCTTAACAGCTAGAGAATTAAGTTCACGTTTTTGTCGATTCAAACCACTGTGCATCTTGATGATATCAAAATCGGAACTTCAAAATCAGCTGATTGCAACGTAAACAAACAAACAGTAATACATTTGTTTTACGGGTTTACCTTGTTTAATGCACGAAAATTAGTGAATTTTGGGTCGACTCTCTCACAATAACTTGTCGGTTTACCTAAAATACAGTAGACAGTGTTTTGGGACATCAAGTGGAGATAATTTCCACAATTTGAGCGTCGCGATGAGTATCAAAACATCGCAGTGTTTGGGGCTCGAAACGCGAAGGGCTCAACGTAATCGGTATACTTTCAAATGGCTGGTGCTCACATACCGGTGTCAGATTGGTGGATTCAATCAATTCGCTGAATCACACGACAAAACGCGAAAGCCACAAATACTTTCAACCGATTGCGAAATATTGCTACCTGCGGCATTCGATTCATTTTCACTCTGGCTAGGATTGTGATTGTGATTTTTGAAGAATGCGAAGAAAATTCAACTAAATATTCCAACGATTCCAAGCGGAATTGTTTACATTCTACTGTCACTGAGAAAGAACACTCACAGAATAAATCAAAACGTGAAACTTACCAGGTAGACTTGAAGTAAATTCACTGACGTCTCGAACGGCCGACTGTACGGGTTTTGTTTTTGACTGTTTCTGCTTTGTGCGATGTTCGTTCGTCACGGTTTTGCGAAACTACTCGAAATAGCGACGGACAGTCGCTGTGTTATCGCAAAAAAACGGAAGCAATCGCGCGGACGGTATCGGAACTAGAGCTGTGCGCCGCCGCGCCACGCCGCCGCCGCCGATAATTTCGACACGCCGCCAATTTAAGAAAAAGATGATCAGCGCGCCGGTTATCACATTTTAATCCTGCCGCCGATAATATTACATCAGCCGAAAAAATGATTTTATCAATGTGGAAAATTGTTTACAGTTTTCATGAAAATTCATTGAAAATTACAGTACAGTTACTTTCCTCCACTTATACTGAAAATCAGTACTACCGATGTCAACCGAAGCCAATGTCATTTGATTCATAGCCTATTTTCTGTCTTTATTTAAAAGGTTTTGAGCTATTGGCACATTATCGGTCGCGACATCTGAAAATGAAAAATGGAACCAAGAAAAGGAGGGTTCTACCGAAAAAAATAAATAATGTTAGGTTTTTTCCGATTAACATTTTTTTTTTAGAAACCAGTGTAGTGTTGATTTCTCAGGTACTGGAATGTTTAGTGATCGAGTACCATTTATTTTGGATACTTTATTTGTTATTTCCGGGCATTTGAAAAATGGTATTGAACAAAATTTCATGATCCATTCTAAATAAACGTTAGTTTTCGCACAATAGATTAAGATCAACGTTACCAACTCAAAGTAAAAACATTTTCTTCTACTTCTACTATGACTTTTCAAATGAATTTACCCGTTTTTATAAGAAATCGTTACAAATGTGAAGTAATTAAAATTTGAATTTGTTAATTTGATATTATTTTTTATATCTGAATGAATTTGAGCGCCAAATCGATTTTATGTTAATTACATACGTACGAAAAAGATATACTTATTTTTTGAGTTGATAAAACGATTTTTATACATGATAATTATCAACTATGTAACTATGTAGCGATTTGAAAAATAGTTCCGAATAAAACTTCATATTTCTTGCTCATAATAAAAAAAATCTTTTGTATATGAATGAAATATTTATTTAAACAATAGTCAACCATCTCCAAATATCGCACTTATATTCATCTTAATTTCTCCTCTAATTCGATGCATTCGAAAACATTTACCATCTCCATTCACTACGTTGGCTTTAATAGATCACATAAATATTAGGATCGTTGATTGTAGGTCGACAAAACAATAAGATAGAGAAATTGTCCTGTGTGAATCAATATTAAAATTTTTAATATGTTTATAATTGATTACGCCGAATCGCGCCGCCTCCGCCGCCGATGTTTTCAGGAAATAGCGTCACGCCGATTCGCCGCCGCCGCTGGTCAAAAAGACGTTTCAGCCGCCGATGTTGACAATTTTGATCGGCGCACAGCTCTAATCGAAACTGTCTCATACAGAGACAAAACGTTACGTGAGTTATTTAT
This sequence comes from Malaya genurostris, assembly GCF_030247185.1. NCBI lineage: Eukaryota > Metazoa > Arthropoda > Insecta > Diptera > Culicidae > Malaya > Malaya genurostris. The sequence goes on along the minus strand of NC_080570.1, from coordinate 94,058,863 downwards.
TGTTTTCTTCTAGATTTCTCAATATTTATAAGCATGCGGAATCGCGGAGATCCAAATAAGAAAAATAAATAACAGTGCAGTGCGTAAAAAAGAGACGGGGAACGGGTATAGCGTGATGGATAAGTTCGATTCCCAACCCCGCACATAGGATCAGAAAACTTTTCTGGTCCGAAAAGGTGAATGACAACAATGTTAAAACCTCTATAATGGAAAAAAAAAAGAGACGATAGAAGGGATGATTTCCACATTTTGGAGACCAATTTGAAATGTAATCTAATCTATGAATTATTTGTCGCTCATTTTAGGTTACGATTCAGTTCGATAGTATATTCAACGGTTTTCGTTATCACGTAAAGCCTTTACACGGAGAACCTGTCAATCATAAAATTAGACAATTGCAATTGTTGATTCTTAACTTAACTGTTTCAACTAATAAGTTATTGAATTAAGGCTATCGTCCAAGTACCATGCGCGCGGGTTGTTTTAGGAAATTTTCGATGGAAATTTCTAAAAATTTGACAAAACCAAAAACATACAGACCTTTGAAATACTTTTATCTATCTACAGGGTGAAAATGACCTTCGGCGGCCTATAAAACTTGTATGGAAAATTGGATCAAGCGTTGGCATGCATGTATTGCCGCAGGAAGAGAGTACTTTGATGGCGATAATAATGAAATTTATTGAAAATTGAAATTTTGCGTTTTTGCCTTTCTCATATAGAAAGGTTATGCAATCACTGTGAAAACCGACTTTTGAACCGAGGCCCGGAGGGCCGAGTCTCATATACCATTCGACTCAGTTCGTCGAGTACGCAAAATGTCTGTGTGTGTATGTGTGTGTGTATGTGTGTGTGTGTATGTGCGTATGTGTGTATGTAACGTTTTTTGCACTAACTTTTCTCGGAGATGGCTGAACCGATTTTCACAAACTTAGGTTCAAATGAAAGGTCCTGTGGTCCAATACGTAGTTCCTGAATTTCATCAGGATCCGTCTTCCGGATCCGGAAATATACGCCCTTATTCTGAATAACGATGTATTGATTTTTCGATCGAATCATAGCTATCTTTGATTTTGCTAGCGTTATGGGGAATACAAATGGAATACGAGGGAAAAATGATACGACGTTATTCATAATAAGGGAGATAGGGTAAAGTGTGTTAAAAATTTTATACCATCACTAAAAACAGCGAAAAACCATAAAAATTTTCTAAATCGACCTCGAATCTTTTCCAATTGATAGTTTTTATCAGAAGACGGTCAAACAAATCTATTTCGGTTATTCCTTTAAGAATCGAAGAAAAATAATTTTGAAGAATACCACAGTATTATATATGATAGTATGATTGATATGAGAAAGGCATCATTACACCACTAGGTGGATTAAAACAGGTTTTTGGTAAAGTTTTGGTTGCAGTTTTACTTGATAATAAAAAGAGACAATTAGAGTTAATAATTTTGAATAGCGAGCACTATTTCTTCCCTCTGTTGGGAAGAAATTGGTTGGATATTTTATTCTATGATTGAAGGAATCAATTTTGTGGTGTTTTTTCCATTAAGAATAAATGTACGAGTATTGCTGAAGACGAAATTATACGCTCTTTGCAATATAAATATGGCGGTATATTTGACGATGATTTTTCTTCTCCTATTAAGGGCTATGAAGCCGATTTAGTTCTAAGGGAAAATGAACCGATTTTCAGAAAAGCGTACGAAGTGCCGTACAGATTACGGGAAAAATTACTAGAGGAGTTAGAAGCATTGCAAAAAAATGGGATTATAACACCCATTAAGACAAGTTTATGGGCTTCTCCCGTAATAGCTGTTATGAAAAAAGACGGCAATATTCGTTTAGTAATCGACTGTAAGGTCTCCTTAAACAAAGTTTTAATCCCAAACACATATCCTTTGCCTACAGCACAAGATGTGTTTGCTTCCTTGGCCGGTTGTAGTGTGTTTTGTTCTCTGGATTTAACTGCAGCCTATACACAAATCAAATTGTCCAAGAAATCTAGGCAATTTGTTGTCATTAATACTTTGAAAGGACTTTTTACTTACAATCGACTCCCTCAGGGAGCTTCCTCAAGCGCTGCCATTTTTCAGCAATTTATGGACAGTATTTTGAAAGGGCTTGATTATGTATATGGCTATTTAGACGATGTGTTAATAGCAGGGAAAAATTTAGAGGATTGCAAAAATAGATTAGAAATTGTTTTGGACAGATTAGCGCAAGCTAACGTAAAAGTAAATTTCAAAAAATGTAAATTTTTCGTTAATAGGCTTCCATTTCTTGGGCATGTTATCTCAGGTGAAGGACTTTCACCGGATCCTCAGAAAGTTGATACAATCAGGAATGCTAAAACGCCAAGTTGTGTTACAGAACTGAAATCCTTCCTGGGGCTAATAAATTATTACAGTAAGTTTTGCCAAATCTTTCATCAATACTGAATCCGTTATATGGGTTATTAAGGTTAATTAAGGTTCAAAATTTGTGTGGGATTCAATCTGTGATAAAGCGTTTGAGTGTTGCAAAAGGCATTTGCTTAATGCAAATATTTTAACCTTCTATGACCCACATAAACCGATTATAGTATCGGCAGATGCCTTTTCATACGGGCTAGGAGGGGTCATAGCTCACATAATCAATGGAGAAGAGAAACCAATATCATTCACATCATTTTCTCTTAATCCGGCTCAAAGATCATATCCCATTTTGCATTTAGAAGCGTTGCAATAGTATCAACGGTGAAGAAGTTTCATAAATTCTTGTTCGGCAAAAAGTTCACAATCTTCACGGATCATAAACCACTTTTAGGAATTTTTGGGAAGGCCGGTAAGAACTCAATATTTGTAACAAGGTTACAAAGGTTCATTATGGATTTAGCAATATATGACTTTGACATTTTATATAGAACATCAAAGGAAAACGCAAATGCTGACTTTTGTTCAAGGTTTCCCTTGTCACCTGAAGTACCTTATAATGATGATAGTGGTATTAATAGTATAAATTTCTCATCCAATCTCCCTCTAGATTTTTCAATACTTGCTGAAGAGACAAGCAAAGATAAATTTTTGAGGCAAGTCTCGGATTATTTACAAAACGGTTGGCCTGAACGGCTAGATAAAAGTTTTAGAAATATTTATTCGCAAGCATATGACTTAGAGAGGGTTGACGGTTGCTTACTTTTTTAAAGTCGTGTTGTTATTCCAATATCTTTAAAAGATAGGATATTAAAGCTTTTACATTCAAATCATATTGGCATTATCAAAATGAAACAACAAGCTCGGAGGAGTGTATACTGGGTTGGTATTAACAAAGATATCGAACAATATGTAAAACATTGCGATATTTGTGCAAAGATGGAAGTCGTTTCTCACCAAGATAAAACTAATAACTGGGTGCCCACTTTAAGACCATTTAGTAGAGTACATGCGGATTTTTTTTATTTCGAAAGAAATGTTTATTTATTATTAGTGGATAGCTACTCTAAATGGCTGGAGGTCGATGTAATGCCTTACGGAACGGATTCAAAGAAAGTGTTAAAAAAGTTTACTAGTTTTTTCGCAAGATTTGGATTACCAGACGTAGTGGTAACGGATAACGGCCCACCTTTCAACTCACAACAGTTCATAAATTTCTTAGAGAGACAAGGTGTTCATGTATTGAAAAGCCCTCCTTATCACCCACAAAGCAATGGTCAAGCCGAACGTTTAGTAAGGGTAGTGAAAGATGTGCTGAAAAAGTTTCTCATAGACCCAGACATGCGCCAGCTGGATTTAGAAGACAGACTAAATTATTTTTTGTTTAATTATCGTAATAATGTGTTGACGGTGGAAACAAAATCACCATCAGAAAAAGTGTTTTGCTATGAACCTAAAATGTTATTAGACTTGATTAATCCAACAAAAAGGTATAAGAATCAATTAGACAATACTAAACGAAACTTAACTTTAATGACAAAAGCAAACAAAACGAAAATTTCAGATTCAATTGACTACAAAGCAGATATTTTTGCGAATCTAAAGCAAGGGGACAAGGTTTACTACAGAAATCCCAATAAACTAGAAATGATTAGATGGTTGGAAGCAATTTTCATTAAAAGAATTTCAACCAATATCTTTCAGATTGCACTCGGCGCTCACATAGTCTCGGCCCACAGGGGGCAGATGAAGTTGCCAAACTATGATGGACAGAAACGCAATGTGGCGATTCGTGTTACGAGTCAGGAAGAACGAAGAGGAACTAAGAGAACTAGATGCATATCTGAAGAGGAAGAAGATTTCAAAGGATTCGAGTCAACTGGGGAGGCACCTACTCCAGCTAAACGTGAGAGACATCCAGTAAAATTGAAAGCAGCAATAACAAGAAAACGTCATACTTCGAACGATGCATATGATAACAATCGTGCTAATACACAAAGACTCAGAAGGTCTAATCGAGTAAAAAAGAGAAATTTAGAAAACGATTTCGTTTATACATAATAAGTTAGATATTTTGCTTTCGAAATTAAGTGTAATTTCATATTGTCAAAATAGTTTCATATGTTGTAAAAATATTGTACATAGATTCTTAAGAGAGAAGGTATTGTATTGAACTAATGTTTATCTATATAACACACAGTATAGTTTTGTGTGTAATCGATTAAACCTGAAATCGATTCAGGTTAGACCTGTCAAAAGTATCGATTAAGTAGATATGCTGAATTGAAATAAAATGATGAGCTCTTATAATTGGACCATCGACGTGAAAGGTTGTATTCTTTTAACCAGAACATTAAAGTATCAACAAAGGACCAAAGAGCTGATATCTTAACCAAACCTTTAGCTCGACCAGAATATGAGATACTACGAGGACTGTAGGGTTTGGAGAGAGGAGGAGTGTGAAAGTTTAGCTTTCCAAACTTACTGGCACCACTGTGAGGATACACGTTCTTTTGTTACTCTCTTATGTTAGTCATTACGTAACTGTACTTTATAAAACGCGGTCGAATAAATGTTACCCACGAAGTATTTTATTTTTATAGTATAAACCCAATGAAGTTAAAAATGAAGTTATAAAATATATAATTTCAAGGTTCTGGGTCGCCCGGGTTGGTGGCTCAATGCTTAAGGCACTGATCTTACAGTCAGTTGTCGTATGTTGGAGCCCCGACATGGAAAGACTCTTATTGTCAGTAGGATCATTTCTACCAGTGATGGCCCAGCACACGAGCCAGCTCTCATACAGTCCGTGTGCTGTACCTTTTCAAAAACACGCACACGAAGTCTGAAGCACACGCTCGTGTGCCGTGTTGCTACTAGATCGAGAGTCGTATGCTTCGAAGAACCAGCTCGCGATGCTGACTCATCTGCTGGCCCATGAGCTGGAATGGGGAGCTAGCTCGTGAGCTGGCTCATGTGCTAGCTCACGTGCTGAGTTGAGTGTCTGTTTTTGTTTTTATTTAATAATGTAATATAATTTTTAAGCACACAGTGTCCGCTCTTGTATTGTCTCTTGTCAGTAGGTGGCACACGCTCCTGGTTTTGGGGCCTGTGCGGGAAAATGGGATACTGTCTGCGTTGAAAGCCGAATGTTATCCAACAGCGATTTTGTATGTCTGCAATGATGCTGGAACGATATGAACGAAATTGTTTTTCCATCGTACTATACATAGTGACTGAAAATTGATTATTTTGTTGAATATTAAACGCAATAACACACACGCAACAATACATTGTAGAACCATCGTATCGAACTCAACTATTTTGTTTGAAAATATTGAAAGAAAACTCCCAGTTTGTAAGAACCGACACAAGGCAATTAATTGATTATTATAACTCTCATGGGATTGTAAAAAAGTAATATAAATTTATTGATAGCGCATAACACACTGTCTAGCACGCCAGTTGATTGAGTTTGTTTCAGGTGGGATTTTTTGGGATATAATTACAACTACCGAGTTGTACTATTCGAAACATTATATTTAGATCCATTTGTTTTATATTCATCAACAATTACTACTTTTTTTATTCTGTTTTGTGTTAGAGATATAAACAATTCATAATTGATATTTAGTGGTATACTGTACCGGTAATGTATGAATTCTAAATATATGTCAATATTCATTTGAGCGTATGACAGATATTTGCTCTTCATGATATCGCTCATAATATGGCTAAAGAATATTTCTATTAACTATGAAAAAAATGAGAAATAGGAAAAATCATATGTCAATATCGACTGATGAGAATTGACTTCAACTTTGGCGATTTTTTGGAAAATATTAGCGAACGTTATGTTCGTCATCTGATGAGTGATTACCTTAGATGCATTTCAAACCTAACTGAATTAAATGATATATGCAGTGATAGCAAAATACTGTATAATAATGGCTGAAGTAATGCTGTATATTGCATTATATTGTTTCTTAGTTATTTATAGGCTTTATTTAGAATTCCTTTCTCTCAGTATATCATAAATGGTATTACGCCTGAATTTTATATAAGTATAACCCGTTTGGTCTATTCAAACCCACACATGTTAGTATCGAGAAACAACGTTTAGTTTGGTCGTAAAACGGTACGAGTATAAACAACACTTCAAATATGAGGGAACATGATCTACTGTTTGGCAATATTCAACGAGGGTGAACTGTGTTTACGATAACTGCTTTCATTTCTTCAATTTCTCTCGACGTCTTTCATACAAAACGCAACTAGATGTAAATATGTATATAACGCGATATAAAAATATTGAGTTGTTTTATAGGATGCATCTTTCTCTGTTCATGATTTTCGGTTGGTCGGTTGGCTGGAAGGATGGACTATGAAATGAATGTAGTAATTAGACCGCCTCTAACTCGCCTTCGGTGAGTATCATCGAGTGGATGTCAACAGCTGAACGTGTTTTCCGAGGTGGTTGTGGAGGTGAAACTACGTGAGGACCGACAAAAACAGAGTTTTGCCGTGGACGCATATATCCTTTATATCCTGTTAAAAGATAAAGTTTGATAAATCTGCTCATTCACAAAATGCATAATATATACCTCCAGAGCAAACCGACGTTACTGTGGATTGTAGACCTAAAGACATTTTGGATAATGATGATCTCTGAAATAAAACGCAATGTAAGTGATATTTCATCCGACTACTTCTAAAAATATCTTGACATAATTATATTGTTTACACCAGCTAAGTAGCTATAAGCTGGCTTTTCTAACATTTAATTGTCTGAATAGGATTGCTACAACCACCAATACTATTTTATCATAATTATTAGTTTTTGTATTTCGCAGCATTAAATTTCTAATGAGTATATAGTTTGTACATAGTAGTATTCTTTAGTACCTGTGGTACGGGTGGTAAGTCCAAATTTAGATCCACCAATGGACACGAACCTCTGTGCTGCTGTATGAACTTCGGCTGATAAGGTTCTAACATTCGAATCTTTCCCCAGCGATGGAAAAAGAGACCGATTGCACCTATCCATAGTATAAGTACAAAAATTACAATAAGCGCTTCCTCTGGTCTTACAACTATGTTTGGTCCGGAGCCTGCAAAGAGGAAAGAAACAGAAATTAAATATTGTCTGTAACATGTGACATATTAGCACTCCCTTTAGAAAAATAAGTTTATCTTAAGCTAACCTTTGGTATACACACCTTGATCTAAATAAAGAGACAGTTCCTACACAAATCTTACATTGTCAAAGAAAATTATTGTGATAAGTATATAAATAATTGATCCTAATCGTTATCAGGGCAGCCGAGAGGGAGGGGAGAAATGGAGGAGTCCCCTGGGCCTAGGCATTTTTTGGGGGCCCGGATATTTGAAGATCTAAAATTGCTTTCTATTATTCGTAATGAAAGAATATTAGAGATAAATACACACTTGACATGTAAATTATTAATGTTAAATTAATGTTAATTCGACGATTTTCCGATGCCCAAAAGTTTTTAAGAAACTTTTTTGCAGTCTCCCCGGGCCCGAATTTTCTCTCGATGGCCCTGATTGTTGTACTGAAACACATCAGCAATGTGGTACAATAGCACTTGAAATCGATCAGCCAATTCTGCAATCAAGAGCAGAATGTTTAAGTTTGAATAAACCACGAGCGAAGTGAGATGGAACAGGAATCCCCTAAACAAACAGAGCACAACGTTGGTTTCTGGTAGCAGACAAAACGGTGCTCAGGAGTTGACTTTGTGATATAATCTACATACATGAGTGGATACAGTTTTCCATTGCCACCTTCTCGGAAGATTTAAGTATGCTTGGTTACCTTCATTAGCAAGTCTAATTAAGTAAATGAGTTTCGTATAGTAGTACTTTACAATTAGTTTGATTTGAATTAGGTAGTTTGTTTTAGGGAATGGGAATAAGGCAATTAAGAGTGTGTTGGTTAAGATTTTACAAGGGAAATTTAGTTTGCAATACGATTGTTTCTTTTAATCGTTCCCGAATCACATACATCTTGTCTAGATTCAACTAAACGATCTTTACATCAACTGAATGATCTTCTTTAATATATATCCTTCGTTAAAAGTATGTTTCTAATCACAGTTCGTTTGGCTGTATTTTTATTTAATTACATTCCTTTTGTGGAAATTGACCTTCTGTTTAAACAGACTTCACAGCCAATTCAGATCGTACAGAACCATTGCATGGCTGGTGCTACGATCCTACTGACACTAAGAATCCTTACAGGTTGGGGCTAAAACATATGACAACTGGCTTGTAACACCACCACCCTATGTATTGAACCACCAACTCTTGTACTTGTATTTTCTTGAACTGTGACGAAAAGTCTTCGCTAGATATGAAAGAATGCCTGGCTTGTAACCTATAAACTTTGTTTTCGTGCACAGGAGCGAAGAAAAGCTGAACATATAAAAAAAGGGTTAGAACGTTACACAATGTTCATCTTTGGAAACGATACTGTTTGTTGTAACATTAAAATATCTTATTAACTTATCAAATAGCACAAACAAAATTAAACAGTTCTCAGAGCGGTTCAGCCATCTAGGAGTAAACAAAGTGAGTTCTACTATATTTTACTATTTCAGGTACCTCCGGAACTGAAATCCAAGAACCGACCAAAGTTGGTTCGTATAGCCATCAACTTACAATTTTTGCATAGTGTTTTGAACGAAGGTTTGAAATTTGATACACGTGTCATCGTGTAATTCTAGAACCGGAGGTCCGATCTCAACAAAATTCAGGAGTTTTATATGGGACCACAATACCATAATATGGGACTGACAGAAACGCGGATTAATTAAAGCATTAGGAACAATGGTTAAATACATAGCAGGTAATCCCGATGGAAAAAATTTAAAAACTATACAACTAAGCCTAGAAATGCTACAAGATCAAACAAACAAAATAGTAAACCAAATGAAACAAATCAATATAAATACTAGTTTCCGAAACAGAATAAACAATGTTAAAAATATCATTAAGAAAATTAGTTTTCAAATATCATTGATAAACAACACACTTACTATTACAGAACACATTGAGTTAATGTTCAGCATAGATTCTCTCATCCATATACTAGATGACATAGCAAGTAGAATTTTCTAAACAAGATCTATTGAACAAAAATATACTATCGTTAGAAGAGAAAGAATACATCTTTCATAGATTAACAGCATAAAATGAATTCATAGATTTTTCAATTCAGTTTCTGCAACTTCAACAAGCAGCGAAGACAACATTGTTATGTATGTATGTATGTATGTATGTATGTAGGTAGCCACCATCCTAGCTGGAGTCTTGCTCTGCATGCGGTTCCACTCGACAGTAACTTCAAAATTCGTTACCAATCTAAATTCAACATACCGCTGTGTGATGGAGCCAAAAGGGGGTGGGCGGTCTCGTAAGCCGAGTGACCTACGTGAAAAACCGCGGGGAGCAAAGAATCTCCTTCCAACGGTATGATCCAATAGATTGAGTAATGATTTTTGTTTACTTGTCCAGCTTTCCACTAGATGGTTTGTTGAAGAAGGGCGCGTCAAATATTTTACAACTGTTGGAGAGAAATGCATCAGTATCGAAAGACTAACACCTTTCCTCCTTGACTCCGATTGGCACTCCACTTCATTGTCCAGTTGTAACTTCAATGATACCCTGATGCGATTATCATGTATTGTATATAGTGCGGAATATAATGTAATATAGCATAATAAATATAACATGATGAAATGCAATATAATATAATATAATATAATATAATATAATATAATACAATATAACATAATACAACATAATATCATATAATACAATATAATATAATACAATATAATATAATATAATATAATCCAATATACTACAGCATAATTTAACGTTTGAAATGTCATGATGAATTTGCAGTCATCCTAAATATTGTGAAAAAAAAAAGGAAACGCCCAATCAATGATTCAATCGTAATATTGAAAATGAGTGGGAAATCAAAAATAATAATTATAGTGATTAAAAATTATAATAATAATATTAATAATAGTAGCAATATTTTAAAAATATAACTTAATATAACAGTAATAGAATTGACTATATTTTGGAAGCTCCCTACTCTGTGTTGGTAAACTACTGCTTCATTCAAATGAATCCATTATTCGCAGTCCTTTCAGAATGTTACTGCAAAAAACTTTCATTTTGATATGGAAAAATTGCTTGAAAATAAAGTAGCGGTCCGCCGTGATTTTCCATTCCTGGGAATATGTTTCTAGAAAAGTCGAAAAACGGTTTCCGACTGGTTGAGACTTCGGTTCCTTCGAGTTCGATCACGACTTCCTCTTCCTTCCAAACGAATCGCAGACAACTGCTCGAAATAACTTTCTATAGTATTTTCCCTCTGGTTCACACAATATCCGGCAAAAGAACTTTCAGTCTATAATCACAGTAGATTGTTGGGTTCTTTTTAGAGGAGGACACCGTTTATTTCAGTTGGGTCGCATCTTCGTCCTTTGATTCATCGTCACTGCGTTGGTGGTTTCAATTTTTGTTGGCTGGAATCATTGTTGTGTGATATTTGTAATATTTTGTCTCTAAGATACTTTCGGTGTTTTGTGTTTGTGATATTTAGCTGTCTCGTGCTCACAGGAAAACGGAATGGATTTTAAAATGTCGGTTCTGTTCAATTGAATTTCACGCACTATTTTTTATATCGAAATGCATTTGCTTCATAAGGGGGCACTCTATGAAACGGTAATAAATGTGGCCTATTTTCACTATTTTACTGTACAGAAACTGGAGAAGGAGGGAAAATTTCCATCATTTGTAGATGTACTTAATTATTGAAAATGATACTTATATGCAAGAAAAACAATAGTCGAAGCCAAAACGTAAATGAAAATAAAAACAGACATGTGCGCCTAATGCAAACCGGTTACTCGTAAGCAAGTTCTTAGATATCGAAAACTAATAAAACAGTCGAAATGGGCGGGTTGAGAAGAGGGTAAAACGGTATAGTACATGGAATCCCGGGCCAAACAAAGAAAAAGCCGATTTTTTACCGTGAAAACTAGAGCATCTAGAGCGATACACTTGACCCATCGATCCATCGACATTTTAATACCTCTTGAGAAAAAAAAATTTTGTCAAGGCCAGTGGTTCAAAAGCGCAATTCCACGCTCTTAATTGACAACTCATAGAAACCCTTTTTTTGAGGTACAGTACTTTCAGCAAAGTTGCTCAGAATGATAGAATGATGCTCAGAATGATAGTTGAAATAACTGGTGTTGTTATTGAAATAAAATTCTGTTAGTTGAAAAATGAATCGGTTTTATTTGTTTTAGACATTGCAAATAGTTGAATCAACTCGAATAATGTTATTGATTTGCGAAAATAATCAAAATATACTTACTGATTCACGTCATGATCTATTTGAAATAAGTTCGGTATGTTGAGATTCATGAAATAAATATCGTTGTTAAAATATAAACAGTATTTTATATTGACATGTAATATCATTAGGGCTGGGAAAATCACCGATCACTGCTGATTTCAAGCGATTTTAACCGAGGAATAAATTATCATTACGAAATCAGAACTGACCTGATCATGTCAAGTCGAGATCAGTAAAGAATTCTAAAAAAATACTTCTGATTCGATCGGAAATGATTGATGTAGAAAAACGTTTTTAAGCAGCAAAAGTACCTGGAGGGGCGAGTAAATTAGCAAAATTATTAAATTTACCTAAAACCTGAGTATTGAAAGATGATGCCTTCAAACGGTTGAACTAAAGTTATGCACTGATAATTTTAGTCAATTTATATGAGTTTGGGTGCATCAACCGCTGGGAATTGGAATTTGGCGACGGCAATTCAAACGCGCCATTCAATCGCAGCGCGTTCTGTGTGTTTGAAACCCTTCGCTCCTGTTACTTTTATAAATTAAATTCACGTCAAAAAGCGTTTTATTGCTAATGCATGAACATCATCATCGGTATCAAACAACTGGAAGTAAAACAGTCTGCTGGAAGTAAATCAATGATCGAATTTGAAGCATAAAATTTTGCGCATACCTGAAAGATTACGAGATGATTATTCATTAACATTCTCTAATTTGTCACCAAATTTTTTCATCCTAAACAAGGTTAATTTTATCACAACACCGCTGTTAGATAAACACTTGTTATGGAATCATAAATTTCTCAAATCAAATGAACACAATTTCACCAAATGCTTCAACCATCGATATTGTTTTCATTGACATTTTGAAGCGACGCGAACAGATTTCAACTGAAAAAGTTGTTGATTTTGCATTGCGATTATTGCTTTGCTTTCAACTGTCTCCGGAATTTGACAGCATTCAAAACAACATATTTTTCAACTACTTGAATATATGCAAATCAAAAACCATATTGGTTGAATCAAAAAGAAATTAGTTAAATCAACTATCGCAAAAATCAAAAATCTGCGATATCGCAATTTTATTATCGAAGGGTTCTCCACTGAAAATTCTTGCTCTAAGAATCACACCTTCCAAAGCAATATTAATTAAGAGAGACACAAGAGTATCACAGTTTCACGTAACTGGACATCACACATTACACTTTCTAATTCTACAAAAAAAAATTATCGTTCATCATCAAAACATGTTTCCAAATCCACAAATTTTTGGTTGATTATAATTTCAAATATCTTCTCTTACAGTTCTAACATGTTTATAGGTCTGTAAAACGTGTGCTAGTGATGATATTTTCATTCCACAGCGTGCCTGGTGTCTTTACCATATCAGAAAAAGTAGATGCCAATTTCAGTTTGAGTTCGATTTGTTACCAATAAGGTGGAACATATTTTAAAATTCTTTACACCGCTTTATAGATGAAAATGTTCAACGTATTTTCTTTTACTTTGTGATTACTGTGAAAAAATCAAAAATAAGTTCAATTAGTTAACGTTTCAGCATTGATGGGTGCTCCTCAAGATAAAAGATATTAAATTATTTGTCATTAATATGTCAATACCCGAATAAAAAATATTGTTGAAAAACAATACGATTTGTTGTTACAAAACCTGCCACAATTTTGCTTTGACCATTTAAAATATTTTTAATGTATTGTTATACACTATTCAATCAACTGTGAAAATGCTTTTTACAATTGAATGTATAGGTTGTTAAGTATCGTAACAATTCAAATCATGAAGTTTTCTCATACATGTTTTCTTGGAAAACAATAAAATGTATAGTTTGCATATTGTTTGAAACACCACGTGTACAATAAATTCAATTGTAGAATCGTAGGAACAATATATTGAATCGTTGGAAATGAAAAAAATCTTGTCAAGATACAATAAAATGTATTGTAACTCATATATATAATTGTGAATCAATTGTTTATGCTGTAAAATCAATGGTTTATTTTTTTACGGGTATTTACTTCACGCACTAACTCCGCATATTTCGTTTCAAAATGTGCACGATTCAAAAATCGACTCGATACTTTATTCAAGAAAAAAAAAACCCTGGATAATAAATCCAATCTCACGCTCTTCAAATATTTAGATTAATGATTATCATGCCCACTTTTTTCCTGGAAAGTTCACTTGTTAGTATTGTAAACTGACAAAATATAGGGCAATTGCATCTAACATATATCAATCTATTTGGTCTATAATCCATTTGCTCTTTTATCTTACCTTTGTTTCGATTTTCGGAAACTGGTGTTCTAATGAAGCTTTAAACTCGTGTTGGGTATATTATACACCTACTTTTACTAAGGGTTGCAATATGTGAGAAAAAGGTAGAAGCTAAGACGAATATGCGTACAATAACCCTAGCATATAAACATCGATTTTCTTTGACTTTTTCTATTATCCTGTCAGCATCATGCAGAAGAAAATGCTTGCCGCATGCTGCGTGCGTATGTGATTACCATATTCTGCTTTTTGCTAAATCAAGATTTATTTTCATTGCACTCGAGCATATCTTATCCTCTTTTCTTTTTTCGTGCAGCAGTAAGATGAATATATTTATTTTGATCCTGGCATTTCCATAAAACATAAGTGTTTCCTCACAATTTCGTTTATCTTCAGATTATTTGTTAACTTCTATGCTCTGGTGGTTCTCGCGTTTTTAGTGGTAATTCTATTGTGTATGTGTTGTGAATAGCAAAACGAAAATGCCCGAATCGAAATATGTATACATAGCTGCAAAACTGAGGCTATGGTATCGTGAGATATAAAAAAGGTAACGAACGTGGTGTTAAAATATTTTATACACGATTCGTTTTGTGCCTTCTTCTGCAAGAAGTGACGGTGGTTTTTTCCGTTTATTGAGTTACGATAGTTTCCATTACTCTGAATAATTCATAAATGTGAATTGATTTAGCACTAGGACATCCTAGCACACTAGGATTTGGGAAAATTGATCATGGAAAAACTATAAATCTTGTGATTGATTGATTGATGATTAGAAATATAGTTGAGAAGGTAAGTCATTCGCTAGTGGCTTTCCCAAGAACAGAATGTGAGACGTTTTCACGCGTAATTAATTGTGTCGCGTCGAGCAGTTGTGCGTGAGAATTATAGCTTTATGTTACACTATTTTTATTGCCGCTAATTTCTACTGTATCGTTTGACTTTTATTGGTATTTTTTTAGCAAGTAACGACCAGAAAAGATAAAGATGTAGGTCTTACTAAACTGCCGGTGGCGGTAGTGAGAACTACATTTGCTTCTTAACCATACCCGTGGACTCGGGTTTTAAACTCGGCCCCACGAGTAGAAGGTAAAATAAATTTCATTCCTTCCTTCCGCTCTTGCACATATGAGCTTGCGTAGTCTAGCTTTGCCGATCTAAGTTTATGACTGATTCTATCTAGAATATCTATCCGCCTTTCGTTTTCATATTTATTCGATAAGGCTCATCGCAGACTAGGTTTTATAATGTGGACGGCTAAATATTTGACTGCTGTATACTGTTCAAAATCCTTATTCGTTCAAATTACTTATTCGTTCAACCCGAATACCATTCGGCGGCTTAGAAATCCTCATTACTTAGATTTTGCTCATAGAATTAAATCGATACAACAAGGATTTATTCGCTCCGTTCTTTGACGCTTACGTGGAAGAATCTTCACCAACTACCAAGTTATGAATGTCGCGAGTTGCCATTTGGTTTAGGAACGCTACAAGTGTGATGGAATATGGTAAGCGCTTTGAATGATACGATTGTCTTTTTAGGCGTTACGAAGTTCATATCAATGACTGACCTATTTCCGATTGGCTATACGACGCAATGTGTTATAAACAGGTGAGGCGAAGGACTTGGCTTACTGGTGTTGGAAACCAAAACTTTGTAAACATTTTCAATGTGCTTCGGTATGACGACATACATGATAAATAAACATGCTCTGATTCAATGGAAACTAGATTGAGTGGTATGACGAAAGCAAACACCTGTTGTTGCAAACACTAATGTCGTTTTCGCTTGATGCCAAACCTAACCCAGTTTCAACTCTAACAGCTGTCAACCCGTTTGTTTGAAGCCAGTTTTGAACTTAGTTTCAACGTTGTTGAACGGAAAATCGTGTCAGTTTCGAATCTGATTTTGATAGCAGGTTTGCTCAAACTCCCGTTGCTAAGTGCGAAATCAACACAGTTTCATGAAAAGTGTTTGTTTGATGAAACTACCCTGGGTCAGTTTCAGTTTTCTCAAGCGAAAACGACATAAGAAACAAACGTATCCTCAGCCAGCCGTTCTTGTTTTATTTATTCTACTGTACGTTGCCGTTCTATTTTTTCTATATTAATATAAACAGGAATAAAACGCTGCTGTGGCTGAAAGTTTCTTTTGTTATAATTTCCGGATTTAAATTTTAAAAAAGAAATAAATTATGCATCTAGAACTAGAACTCTACTGAATATGCCCTAAAGTGCTTTGTTTGTCCCACCTGTTCTACCTCATTGTATACGACGTACCAACAATGGTGCGAAAAGTTCAAATTTAGAAAAAAATGCCCAGAAAAGCATTTTGTGATGTTCTATTTCGGGTTGATTTCGCAGGGGCGAGACTGAAAATTGAACAACGCAACGACCGAACAGTGATGGACAGGCTCCGTTCAATTATGTTTACAGGGTCCGGCACTCGAAGTGTAACCAACTTCAGACCTTCGAGCCTGGCGTCAAGGTAAATGCGACATATTATCGGGAAAGTATTCTGGAGGTTGCTTTGAAGCCGTGGGCAGACAAACATTTCGGTGGCAGAGCATGGACGTTTCAGCAGGACTCGGCACCGTCTCACAAAGCTCGAGTGAACCAAGAATGGCTGAAAAACAACGTTCCGAACTTCATCACGTCCACACAATGGCTCTCGAATTCACCAGATGCGAATCCAATGGATTATTCTCTTTGGGCCATTTTGGAGAGCAAAATCCGAACTAAAAGATACACCAGTCTCGAGGCGCTGAAAAAAGTTATTGTCCGCGAGTGGGCCAAAATACACCTGCAAGTCACATTCGGGCAGCTTGCGATTCGTTTTTTGCCGTCTCAAGGCCATAGTCAAGGCAAAAGGTGGTCATATCGAGCAAAAGTGAATTGATTCTGAATTTTGTATTATTTTTACACATTTTGTACTTTGAATTGAGTAAAAGTAATTTTCCAAACTGAATTTATGGTTTTTTTAATTGGTTTACACTTCGAGTGCCGGACCCTGTATTTCAAAGTTTCATTATACATTTAAAGCAATTTAACTGGCATTTTCTGGAAAAGCTAAAGTCGCGGGTTCGAGTCTCGTTTCAATCAAATGCAGAACAAATCTGTGTTTTTGTTATATGGGGTACAAATAGAAATTCAAACAGGTAAATACATGGAATGGATTGCATCAGATATGTTTTGGAAACATCAATTCCGTACAATTTTTTCATTGGATCGCTTCACACCGAAAAAATGACTGAAATAATAACTCTTTACATCTAAAACAGTCGTTCCATTGTGTTAACTCAACGTGCATATCGGAAAAAAATATCGCAGCTAAAAAGGTACCATCTGATAATACTATTGATTTAACCCCTCCTGGACTTCTTTTTGTAAGGTTATTTGAAAAGCAAAGTTTACGCCAACCAGTATCAAATTATTGATGAACTTAGGGCAAACATTCGTGTTAAAATCGACGCTATAACACCCGAGATTCTCGAAAAGGTAATGGCAAACGCAGAAAAGAGGCGTCATTTTGAATTGCTAATAAAGGTGGCCACTAAGTTAATATTGTTTTCAAAAACTAGTCCAACAAAACTGAATAAAGATACAACACTTATAGAAATCGTTTGTTTTTTCTCAAAGTTATTCAAAGTTACCGACATAAAATATGGAGCACCCTGTAGGAAACGGGTAAGTGGTAGCTGTATAGTAATTGCGTACCTTTCGGCGATTTTAAGACACGAGTATAGCATCAACACGAATGCCTAAATATTTGATTCTCTCTCTAATCATTTATATGTACGATACACATTTTTAGACTTTAATTTACTAACACCTGTGTAAAGGATTGCTTTCGAACGAGTCTATGCTTGTTGAAATTGGGTGAACCATATCCTAGGAAATTGAAAAGAGAGAAAAAACCTTTTCAATCCACCTAGAGGTGTAATGATGCCTTTCTCATATTACTTATATTTTCAAAAACATCACTAGAAGATTCTGTCAAGATTTGTTTTTCAAACTTGAATCAAATCAATAAGTTTCTTTGGTATAAACTACCATCATCTTTCAATTCGTAAACACTTATACAAAATTGAACAAAGCACGCTGTGGGCTAGGCGGTGGCGTTTTCTTCTTCCGTATCGATGCGTACCGATAGTGTATAATTTTGTATGACAGTTTGAATGTTTTGATCCTCATTGCCCTATAATTTCGGAACCGGAAGTAGAATCTGGATAAAATGGCGCCGTATCCTTAAAGATACTGAGAGCTTTAATTGATTTGTGAAAATCGGTTTAGCCGTTGCTGAGAAATCGAAGTGAGTTCCTGTTTTGGAGCTTTTAATCACTATTACCGGTGCGTTCGGAAGCGGAAACCGGGGACTAGTAGTCCCAAAGTAAATATATTTATCCACTAACTAACAAGGTCTGCCAACAAGATGAATTTACTAGTAAATTTTATGAAAAATTGCACTTCGTTTCGCCATCACTTTTGGAAAAATCCTCATGAAATTGATTTTTTTTTCACTTATCGCGCTGTAATACCGGAATCAAACGTCGGATCTCGATCAACTTTTCGGGACTTTTCAAAAAATTTTAAGACCTTTTATTTGCATCTTAGTTTGTACAAATCGGTTGAGAAATTTCCGAGAAAATTGAGTGCGCATTTTCTCATAGATTTGCACATATTGGCACTTATTACCGTTCTCACTTCCACTTTCACATTCACTTCACTTACATGTCACTTCACTTGATTTTCCCTATTACCAATATCACTCATAGTGAAGTGATCACTGTAGTGGAAAAAACTCATTTTTTTCAACGAAATGTTGATGGCATGATGTTCATAATGACATCAAGTTCATCCAAATAATTACTTTTGTCTTTGAAGCGACTTCCGTACTAAGGACCTAAATTCAATTCACTCGATTTTCACCGTGAAGTGATACCGATAATAAGGGTCACAATCACTTCACTTGGTTTTCACCGTGTAGTGATACCGGTAATAAGGGCCATTGCCCTGTAATTCCGGAACCGGAAGTCGGATAAAGATAAAATTCAATTGCGAGCTATGGGACCATAAGACCTTCCGTTTGAATCTGAGTTTGTGAAAATCGTTCACGCCATCTCCGAGATAAGTGATAATTCCGGAGCTGGAAGTCGGATCGGGATGAAATTTAATAGCGATCTATGGGACCATAAGACCTTTTATTTCTGAGTTTGTGAACCATTTAATCTGAAGTTGTGAAAATCGGTTCAGCCATGATTTTTATATAGGGCATCAGTGGGAGTGCGATGCGGTGTCCTGGTGCTGCTCTAAAATTGTATAATTTCAATGTGTTGTTTGATACGTATAGTTAAAAATTTGGTTGAAATAGTTATTTTGAGTGACAGTGCAAGTGTGGCAAGTGTGTGTTTAGTAGTGAGAGTGCTATATATTGAATAATATTGATCAGCAAAACTAAAGATACAAAAGCGGCGAAAACTGAGAATTTACCGCCCCAAAATTCAACGATGTTAACCTGTTAACTGATCGAAGCGCCGTCTTCAATGTCATTGTCGGTGTTGTCGGATTTCTATGGAATGTGTGAAAGTTTACAAGTCGATCGTGTCATTCGGACTGAAGGGTTGGTATGCATCGGACCCATTAGCGAGTGTTTTTATTTTATTCTTTCAGTGGTCGTGCTTCATTCCGCGTTACTGACAGCAGGAGAAAAGTGATACTGGTGAGAACGTTCCTTGGAGATATTTTATATTTTTCTTACAAATTATATTTGTTCTGAATATGGAAAATCAGGTATTGTTGAGATCATATTGTTTACCAAAACATATCCGGATCTCTTTCCCTCCCTACTAACAAATCTCCTATCCCGTGATGCTCGTGGAGATACAGTGGTACCCGCGGTCTCTAGAAACAACGAGTGTCGGACTAACATTCCTTCCTTTCCCTCAGTAGCACAGCCTTTGGTCGTAGACAGCGTAGTTATTGATCATTTAATAAAAAGTGGATATGCACATTGAAAATGATTTGCTTCTCCCAAGCTTCATTTTCTTGGTTAATTGTCGGTTCAGCCATCTCTGAGGAAATCGAGGGACATTACTTGTTACATATACACATACTGGTTGTTCCTATCCCCAAGGTTACTGGAACGGATAAAGCCGAGGAGTACCGTCCCATTAACATGCTGCACACGCTGGAAAAAATTTTGGAACTTGTTGTTAAAGATCAGCTGATTAACTATTTGAACTCTAACAGTTTGCTAATACCGGAACAATCGGGATATCGTAAGGGTCACTCTTGTGAAACCGCTTTGAACCTAGTATTGGCAAAATGGAAGGAGAAAATCGAAGCCAAAGAGAGTATTTTTGCTGTGTTCTTGGATCTGAAGAGAGCCTTTGAAACAATTTCAAGACCTTTATTGTTGCAGACATTGCGGCGTTTTGGCATCGGGGGAATGGCACATGAATGGTTTGAAAACTATTTATGTGGTAGATCTCAAAAGACTGTTTTTAACGATGTAATGTCTAGTTCCCTCGGCAATTCACTTGGTGTGCCTCAGGGAAGTGTGTTAGGTCCTATTCTATTTATCATGTATATTAATGATATGAAGCGAGTCTTACGTTTCTGTGATATAAATTTGTTTGCTGATGATACTGTTCTGTTCATTACGGCTAGAGATTTCAATGAAGCTGTTGCACATTTAAACGAGGATCTAAGTTCGCTGGATCGATGGTTAAAATTTAAGCAACTGAAACTAAACGTCGCGAAAACTAAATATTTGGTTTTTTTCTGTCAGCACCGGTCATGACGCCAATGTGGAAATTGATGGTGAAATTATTGATCGCGTTAGAGAAATGAAGTATCTTGGAGTCATAATTGATGAAAAGTTAACATTCAAATCTCATATCAATAACGTCATCAAGAAGATTGCCAAAAAATATGGTGTATTATGTCGTTTGAAAAATGACTTAACGACCCATAGTAAGATTCTTTTGTATAAAACAGTCATTTCACCACACATTGACTTTTGCCCATCCATTCTGTTTCTTGCTAATAACACACAAATCTTGAGATTACAGCGACTGCAAAATAAGATCATGCGATTAATTCTAAAATGTAGTAGATATACCTCCTCAGATTTTCTACTGAACGCATTACAATGGCTTTCAGTGAAACAGAGAATTTACTACTTAACCATGGTATTTATTTTCAAGATATTAAATGGCATGCTGCCTCGATATTTGTGTGATCGAGTTGAAAGAGGAACTGATTTGCATAGGTACAATACTAGAAACGCGTCTGATGCTAGAACACCAAGCTTTTTGTTAGCCAGATCGCAAAACTCATTGTTGTACAAGGGAATAAGTTTTTTCAATTCGATGCCAAGAGAGACCAAACGCGCGGCCTCATTGGTGGAGTTCAAAAAGTTATGTATTTCACACATAAAGTCCGCTTTGTAAGCAAATATTTAGTTAGTTAGTTCAATTTTTTTAGATTTTTTATTTTTTTACGTATTACGAAGATTGTATTTTTTTTGTTTATATATATTATTGTGAGACGTATTAAGTTACTATGTTCGGTATGATGATGATGGATTTTTAGTTTGTTTGAGAGTTAAAAATAATGAGCAGTCTACAAACGTTTGAGCCTCGCGCGCGAAGCAGGTAGTGACTATTTGGAAAGCGAACAGGACTGGCCGAAGAGCCTTAGCATTCAGTGTGTTAAGTTTGCTCTTGACCTTGATCGCAAGGTTGGATAATTATTTAAGGAATAGATTCGGGAAACTAATTGGGATCGACAGTTGTTGATGGAATTGGGCTTGGCTCTGCTCATCCGCAGTCTCGTTACTCCATCGTAGCTGATGTGTGTAGCGATGAACTGGTCCGGCGGGAAGGGCCAGGTGAATTACTGTCTGATACTGGTAAAGATATCGGGTTCGATTCCTGATGTGATCAAGGATCTTCCCGGGTTGGAAATTTTCTTGATTAACCTTGGATAGTAAATCCGAGATATTTGAATGTTATTTTGTGGTCAGTCGTTCTTTTGAAGAAGAATCTATACCTGCTAGATTAATCAGATCGTTTTCTTTTGTTTACTGGTTAAGATATGTGCAAAAATATTAATTATCATTTAGATAACTCGTTCTGCTCACACCTTTGTAGGGGTATGAGGTGGGACCATCATCATCATACACACAAAGAGACATTTGCTCAGTTCATCGCGTTGAGTCGAATGATATATGACATTCGATCCTCCGGACCTCGGTTCAAAAATTGGTTTTCACAGTGATTGTATAGCCTTTCAATATGAGAAAAGTAAACACAGTTTTGTCGATTAATTCACTTATAAAAATATATCTTCGAAGTGGTAGCCTTTTGATCTTCGAACTTGATCAATAACACAATAGTAGCTTTCAAACGAGTATAATTTAATTGAAATTGGTTAAGCCATCTCCTAGAGAACTGAGCGGATAGAAAAATGTTTGATAAATGAACATACACTCAGACGTTTTCCGATCTCGTTATGTTGAGCGGTTTATAACACTAACAGTATTCGGCACTCAGATAAAAAATTGGGTTTCCAGCTATTATATATTCTTTCTATAGAGGAAGACAAAAGAAATTGGTAATATTTACAATGTTGAACACTTTGCTTCTCATGGTGTAGATTAGCTATTGGGTCTTTGAAGTTAAATAAAAATTATAGAATAACTGGAAAATTATAGAATAACTGGACTTTTGATCGGAGCTTTGAAGAACCCTATTCTTAATGTTTAATGATCAACATTGATATTTCGTTTTCTTATATATCGCAGCGTCTATTTGTATAAGAATCATTTCCATAACTAGTACTTCAATAAACTTCTACTAAGCAATCATTTCAAACAATATTCAAAAACGAATGCTTAATGTTCGTTTCGGGCAATGAAATCAATGAATAATATGCCATCGCACAGAATATCGATGATGATGATTGTTTCCTTACCTTTTCAGTTTTCGCCTACAATTCCCGAAACAATAAGTCTGCTATGTGATTATTGACGCTTACCTTCTAAAATTTCCGAGGAATTATATACAGTGCTTGTTTCTATCAGATCAAATGAATCAGTCGCTGTTTCATGAACCTCCACGATCACTTTTTCCGGTCCCTGAACCCAACCAGTATCCCATTCTGTAAATTGAATAAAAATTAAGAAGTGTGCATTTTTTCTAGCAACCTTCGAGAATCACTTACCTTGCACCTCTTCACTGTTCTTTGACTGTTGGTCATGCTGGCTATAATAATCCAGTTTGTTCTGCAAAAGAAGAAAATATTTCAAATCAGTATATTTATGACAATGGATTTAAGAGGACATCATAGAAGTTATGGAAACGTTTCTGAATCACATTTATTAATATCTCTTTCGCTCGTGCCAAATCTAACCCAGTTCCTACCATCTTTTATTTTAAATTTCGTATTGCTTTTAACTTTCTTAGTAGCTTTTAAAATGCCTTCAAAATATCTGTAAAAAAATCATGCCCGACGGAAATTCCATAAAAAGTCAAGCAAGCAAAAGTAATCATACATAATCGTTCCACCATAAGTTAACTTCAGTTTAAATTCAACCTTTTGATCTCTGATTCTGTTCCAAAGAATAAAACGATTTTCGTATCTAGTTCGAGAAATCGGATGGAAAATTACTTTCCTCTTTTGATTCGTCTTTTTTTTTTGCTGAGGACGTTGTATTTAGCCTGTTCAAGAAAAAAAAGCCGCAGGATAAATCGCCTTCATTATGAACATTTGCAAAAGAGAAGCGAAAACCGAAAAGTATCCTAACCGTAACAATCCGACTTGTTTTCGAGGCGTGGTGAAATTTGTTTGTGTCAAGATTTGTGTTTCTATTTCGTTTTCGTTTGAGAACTTTCCCGATAAGTAAGCAATAACAAGCTTATGACACAAACCAATTTTGGTAACAATGGTTTGGTTATTAACAAGATTTATAGAAGCACTAACGAAAGTTTCTAATAAGTGTTAAAATCAGATACAGCTGTTCTATTAGGATCTGCTGATCGGGTTGTAACTGACCCAGTATAATATCCTCAAACAAATAATGTTCACGAAACTGAGTAGGGTTTGCACTAAGCTGCTGAGGTGGGGGCGATTCCGATATCAGGTTCGAAATAAATCCCAAATTATGTTCAGTGGAATTGAAAAAACACGGAGACGAGATTGTACTCAACGGTTGATTTGTTTTTACCTTCTTTGTAAATGTGATTGTAAATTTCTCATATTAACGTCTTCCAGTTTTGATATTACGGGGTGATGAGTTTAAAAAAATCAAATTGTCTTTTAAAGCGACAATACAAAAACGTTGAAAACCGTTGACGTTCAACTATTTAATGTTTCTATTTCAAACTCTATAGCTTTGCTTGCTTAGAAACTAATGAAGCAACACAAAGCCTTGGTTATACATTTCTATGGTGAAATTTGACCTTCTGTTTCAACAGACTTCGCAGCCGATTCAGAGTGTACAGAACCAGTGCATACGATTCTACTGACACCACCAATCCTTCCAGGTCGGGGCTCGAACATACGACAACACAGAACACAGTCGAGCACACCTCCATTATCTATACACCGACCGAACTCATCCCGGCCCCTGTACCAACGACTGTAAGACTGTATTTTCACGCTATTTTCACAAACCTCTGATTGCACGTTAACGAGGGGCTTGTCAGTAAAAATACTTTATCATGCATCAAAGAACATTCATTCAACACTGGTTTGTACATTTTTTTATTTAAAAGATACTTTTTTTAATTCAGGCCTATTTACGTACAAGCTTGACGTGGGCGATTGAGCCGGGTTTTTAAATAATTTTTTTTTTTAATTTAATGTCCCGAACGTAAGCGGTTTTGTTTTATCGACTGACTTGGATGAGATGTGAAAGCGAACTGGTTTGTTTATTTGTTTTGAAAATATTGGTGGAATGAATCGTACTTTCGTGAATATTATCTCGCCTGTTCTGATGCTGCTTCCTATGATATATACTGAAACCTCGCTGAACGAAAACTAATCATCAAAACAGATTTTCGACAGTTCATACTCATTTATGATTTGAATTTAATTGAACAGATCAAATGAAATTGAATGACAAAATTGTTTTACTAGGCGATTTTAATATTCTTGGAATTAATGGATTCGCAGTTCGTATTCGTAGATACTAGTTCATAGATGACTACAACATTACAGGCTTAGTACAGTTGAATGATATCTACAATAACAACAATAATTTTCTGGATCTTTGCTTTGTCAGTCAGGCAACATATAGTACTTGTTTCATAACAACCGCATTCACTCCTTTAAAGACTGTACCATAAAGTATGGACGCACTTTGATTTCGCTCTAAATAATTCACGAGTGTTAGATATTCAAATTTTATTCGATATACTGATAATATTAGACTACAACAACAGAATATTATTATCAACATTTGCTACTTAGCCATTGTAGACTAGCTGGCGCACCTTCTTGTGAACGTTCCTCATTAAATTCCGTACAGACATCATGGCGACAAGTTTTGACACTTTTTTCCAATCTTTTTCGAGCTGTTGGATGGTTTCGGCTGCCGAGACATGTTTCCTAAGATGTGCCTTCGTTAATGCCCAAAATTCCTCAATTGGTCGAAGTTGTGGACAATTTGGTGGATTCACGTCTTTTGGGACGAAAGTGACATTTCTGGTAGTATACCATTCTACCGTTGATTTCGAGTAGTGGCAAGAAGCAAGATCTGGCCAGAAGACAACAGGATCATTGTGGCTTCGAATCATGGGTAGAAGTCGTTTTTGTAAACATTCCTTGATGTATATTTCGCTGTTCATTGAAGCAGTGGTGATGAAGGGTTTCGAAATCTTACCGCAGCTACAAATTGCTTGCCAGACCATAGCTTTCTTACAAAATTTTTCGACTTCAATCGATGTCTCGGACTGGTTTTTATCACTTGCCCTTCTCGCACCGTATAATAATCCCGGAAAGGATTTGTAATCGAGTTTCACGACGAAACGTCCATGATTATGCAGTTCAAATTTCCAGCAAGAATCGTATTGAACAGCTTTCGAACCCTCGGCCTGATCGATGCTTCTTGTTTCGGACTACGTTTTGGTTGTTTCTGCTTCTAATAGGTTCGAAGATTCAAACGTTCTTTAGCACGAAGAATATTTGACGTCGAAGTGCCCACTTTTTTGGCCACATTCCGAACTAAAATCTCCTTCTTTTGCTCGAACGCCTTCAGTATACGTTTATCAAACTGAGGGTTGGCAGGACCTTTTTTTCGACCCGCTTTCGGTTTATCCTCAAAGGTGTTATCCTCACCGAACTTCCTGATTGCATTTCGCACGCATTTTTACTTATTCGTTCCATTTCTGCTATCTTTCTCAGTGACAGTCCGCGTTCTGTGCACCATTTGTACACCATTTTTCGACGTTGTTTTGCTGAAAGACCACGCATTTTGAAACAAACTAATGAAAACGAATAAACAATTGCACAAGTGGTTAGAGAAGAGTGTAAACAACAGGATACAACCAGGCCCGTACTTAGGATTTCATTTCGGGAGGGGCCCACAGATTAAAAAATAATGTTACTGAAGATTGCTTATGTACCAAACTCTCGGTGTGCCTTTTACGGGTGTTTTTAACATATACTCTAAACTTTTCCACTGGAACAGACATTGTATTACATTTTATTGCTTTTACTGCCTTGTTATTTCTGTAGCACATGTCTGGCCCTTCTAAATAATTATATGTTTTTGATTTCGGGAGGCCAGGGCCTCTCTGCACCCCCCCCCCCCCCTGACTGGACACAACCATAAAAATTGACAGATTCTGAACCATTGCGAAATGGCAGCGGTTTTTGGTTGCGTCCATACTTTCTGGGACAGTCTTTAATTACATTATGGCAAAGACCAATCGCTAATCATCGTCATTGAGTGTGGTGGCGGCTCTTGCCTCATTTTCGAAGAAAAATGGCCCAATGATGCCGCCAGACCAAAATCCGCACCAAATCGTCACTCTCTGAGGATGCATCGGCTTCTCCATGATAACGTGCGGGTTTTCCGTCCCCCAGATGCGACAATTTTGCTCATTAACATACCCGCCGAGATGAAAATGTGCCTCATCCGAGAAGATGATTTTTTGGCAAAAATAGGCGTCTTCTTCAAGCTGATCGCAATGTATACACAACAGTTTTCGTTCAGCGGAAGGATAAAACTAAATTTCTTTCAAATCTAAAGTGAACATAAGGTTAGATATCGAAATAACCGCTAGTTCAAAAAAAAAGTTAGATCGAGTTTCACAATTGTTTTTTTCACTGATTTTATTACTGTGTGATGAGATCGACGCATGAGTTTTAGTATCAGTTGCACAATCGTTGTGAATAAATATTCGTAATAAGGGAATAACTTAAAGATATGTTGCACAACACAGAAAAATTGCGCTTTTTCCATAACACAACAGTTACTAGAATAGTAATATAAACTAATTTGATAAATTGCACAATCAGTAGGAAAAAAACAGGACATCAACTTAACATGCTACTTGGGGTCTGCTCAGCGGATTATGTTGATCCGTGAGTTCAACATAATCTGCTGATGCACTGATGAGTTGAAGACGAAACGTAAAAGTAAGAAACAAGTCTTGTGCACTTTGAACAAACTGAATCCCCACAAATAATTTTATTTGATTCTTAAAGAACCAAAAAGTACTTCCGAAACCGAGATCCAAGAACCGGCATAATCGAAGTTGGTTCGAGAAATGTGAGTTCGATCAATTTTTGAGTATAGGACTACCGGTCGTTAATCGAAAACCTAGAACCGGAAAAGTTTTTCAAGTGATTGCATAAACTTTTTATATGAGAAAGGCAAACATATTTTTTATTCTATTTGATTTGAATAATGATTATATAGACAATGACATCGATTCAATTCAAGCTGGTTTATTTACATCTCACGCACTCTTTCCGTTAAACAAATTAAACGAGCGAGATCCTGCGCTCGTGTTACTTTTGTAGGGGAAAGGTGGGTAATAGTGCGCGCTACATATTAGTGCGCATCTCATTGTGAACTTATGGTACTGTTTACCACAATTTACTTACAATAAATATTGAGATTTTACCCAATTAACTTTATTGGACTACATTTAAAATTCCCTATAAATTTTATACCAACACGACAGACGTAAATCTAAAACCTGTCATTAGAAAATTAGCTTTATATTTATTTCTCATACAATTACGTTTTTTTTCGACCCAAACGAAGTTATCATCGAGTATTACAGAAAATTCGAGTATTTGAGTACTACGGAAAATTCATAATACCACTGCGCACTATTACCTTACCTTGCGCCCTATTAGGAACAAAACACAATTGGGGATATTGAAAAACAAGGTTTTATGTTTCCGTAGACGTGTTTATGATCGTGATAAAAATAATATTTTATTTGTGAAACTTCAAAAAGCTTAGGTGCTCACTAATCGCCTCCTTTCCCCTATGTGTAATTCATGCCATATAGGTAGCGCTCGGATAATTTTTTCTTGAAATACAGTACATTTTACAGAAAAAAAAACAAAAAAATACAGTGCATCGGCTTCAAAAAAACAGTACGTTTTACAGTACACATTTTATATAAAAATGATGAATAAAACAAAATAAAGCTATTATCAGATGATATTTATTTATCATCTCAATTTTTTTTTATTTCTCAGCGGAAATAAAATACATATTTCAATTAAATAAGAATAACAAAATATACGAATCAGGAATTAATCATCAATTGTCTACATTTGTATCGTTTCAATTGCCTTCGATTACGATCTTTCTGCAGTTGCCGTCTCGTATTTTTCTTTTGATGAAATTTGACGAAGTAGTCTATATTTTGTTTTGAGGTAATTGTAGAATTCAACGCATTCGTACCTTAAATTGCACTTCACAATCAGTATCGCTTCCAGTGTATCCACTTCCAAGCATGTCGTATCTGTGGTCCAAGTTTTATTGACTGCAGAAAATATGCGTTCCACTGATGCTGATGTTCCTGGTAAGCATAAAATATACTCAACTAATATGGCAATGTCTTTGTACTCGCAATCTGCACTTTTGAGATGGTTGAATATTTCTACCCAGCGATTCACAATTGAAACGTTGCCAATTCTCCATTTTGTGATATTTTCATCAGTGCAATAGTTTTTAAGATATCTGAATTGAGTGTGCAAATTTGTCGCATTTTCATTAGCATCGTACAAATTGTGTTCGCTCAGCTTGTTCATAACAGCTTCGACATCATTCCATTTTGGTGTTTCTTTCAATGTTGCCCACGAAAAAAGTTTCAGCGGCTCAAAGGGTCCTGTCCAAATATCAAAGTAGGATAGTGCAGCGACTAGAAAATTCGTTAAATTAATATCAATTCATTGGAAAGTTCAAATGAGTTTGCAAAATGACCGAAAAATTTATTGCGAATATCAGCCATTTCATCTGGATTGTAACCAAGACTGAGAACTTTTGCTTTTCTGCTATTGCAGCTGGAGTTAAGAAGTCATCTTCTTTGCGCATTTTTAGTGTTGCTTCAAGATCATTCAAATGATGTGCGACTTCAATCGCCGTGACGTCATCACCTTCAACTTTAAGCACATATTTAGCAAATAATTCGGCCTGATAGAAGAGAAGAAAATTAATAGATTGAATTTAATTACAGATATTTTTGTTTTTACCTGATATTGCACGAACAACAACCAAAATTGTGATGATTCTTCGATGAAAAATTCTTTCAACTTCTTCTTCCCTTTTTTAAGTTAAAGAAAATACATTTGAAGAGCTTCATACAGTTTCAAAATGCGCTTGATAGCTGATCCCAGAGCCAAGAGTCATGTTTTAGAATAACCAAGCATTTTTTCGTATTGCACTTCTGATTGTTCGCAAAATTCTTTTAATGCTCTCACGCGTACAGTGTTAAGGTAAAATGGGAATAAATTTTTACAAACCATTCAACATCGAATGGTATTTCATCACATGCAAATTTCAACGCATTGTGTGTTATGTGGGCTACACAACCGATGCCAATCAAATGTGGAAGCCATTGCTTTAATCGATAAAAAACATTATTTTGGCGGCCTCGTGTTTTTCCACCAAAATTAACTTTTGCATTATCACCGCAGAAACAGGCAATTTTTTTCTTGAGATCGTATTTTTTGGCGGCAGACTGAATAAATTCCAATGTTATAGTTAAACTTTCACCAGCTTCTTGTGTTAAAGTCAAAATTTAAACAAATACACCAGAAAGCCTTGGTATTACATTCCTGTAGTGGAATTTGACCTTCTGTTTCAACAGACTTCGCAGCCGATTCAGAGTGTACAGAACCAGTGCATGGCTGGTGCTACGATTCTACTGACACTACGAATCCTTCCAGGTCGGGGCTCGAACATATGACAACTGGTTTGTAAGACCACCGTCCTATGCATTGAACCGCCAACACGGGTTAACAAATACTCGAACAAGATTTGAAAGGCTGCACTTTTGTGTCACTCTACACAGATGCATCGAAATACACCAACAGTTGGCATAAAATATCGAACCAGCACAGGAAATAGCTTGATATTTCCATGATTCGATGCATCTGTGTAGAGTGACACAAAAGTGCAGCCTTTCAAATCTTGTTCGAGTAATCGCTGAGCGTGCGGTGCAAAAATTTGGGTGATAATTTTCTGGCATTTGTTTTGCGAACACGAAAACTTATCAAATTTTTTTATCTTCAGAC
The DNA here is from genome assembly GCF_030247185.1 of Malaya genurostris. NCBI lineage: Eukaryota > Metazoa > Arthropoda > Insecta > Diptera > Culicidae > Malaya > Malaya genurostris. The sequence continues at coordinate 94,027,966 of NC_080570.1, read as the reverse complement.
AGGGTTGCAAAAGTCTGTATATCCGAAAAAAAATCTGCAGTTAGCAAGTATGTCTTTATTTCTCTTTGAAGTGTGATGCACTAAACTGACTTGAAGAGCAATAAAAAGTGTGTCAATTTTGACGAAAGTCAGCGAAAAACTAGATTTTCAAAAGTCTGCAAGAACGTAAACAAAGAGAGGCTCTCATTTGAAAATATGCCCTTCTGTCGTGGAACGATCGAATTCACCGTTCGCTGTGTGCAGAGATGCCAGATTCACAGATGAATTCCTGGCTGTTTGCATGTATTTATATTCGCTATGTGATTGTATTATGCGTTGACATCAAATTGTATGGGATATTATCAATTATCAAGTATATCCGCATATCACTTGATATCAGGTTTTATTTTTTATTACCACGGAACATAAACTATTTTCGGTACACCAAAATTCAAAGCGTCAAAGGAATAAAATTATGTATTTATTTATCTCTGTTTGGGTCCAAAATACAGTACAATACTGTAAAATACAGTACGGATCCGAGCCTTACCTATAGGGTAATACTTTTGAACCGGAAACATATAATATGCTTTGTTATTGAATTTTTATTATTACTATTATCATCATCGGCTGAAAAACTTTCCTATACACGTCGCGTGTATGAAATCGAACGCAGCACTTGAAATTAAAATTTTCGCTCTAATCACTGTAATTTTGTAACTGGAAGTCGGCTCCAATTAAAATACAGGAACATTGTATGGAACAATTATAGGGGAAGATGTTCGGTTGCCGGCATCCCACTGTAACTTTTGACAGAAAGCAGATAGCGTTATTCCGACGAATCTCATGTGTGTGTAATAGCAGCACGTTCTTTTTGTGCGGAATATTAAAGCAAACAGACGCTTGTACTTTTCGCTGCTCTCAAAACAAATTTTAATTGCGTGAAAATCAACACAAAAGTTTTAGTATGACTTACTATAAAATAATTGAAGATGGGTGGATTGAATATTTATGAGGTGAAATCGATCTATTTCGTGATTTAATACCGGATGCTATCAAAATTTTCGCAAACAAAGATTTTTTTTTCATTTTCAAAATGTCTACCGATTTCGGTTACCGGCACCCCATTTTTTTCCACAAATCGTGCAAAATAGTTAGCAATATGCAGGCTGCTGTCGAGACAAAGCAAGACAAAGTTTCGGCCAAACATCTAGCTTGTCTGTATGATGCAGATGCTCCGGCTAAGAAAAAACGTGGAAGACCTGCCAAATCAACACCAAAGGCGCCACCATCGACCAAGAGAGCCAAGGTGAAGTCACCACAGACAATGAAGACTTTTGTCTAAAATGCTTCCAAAAAGAAAAAAATCTGTAAAGTAAAGTGCAGTCTTTACAAACATTTTTCCATTTTTAATTAAATTTCTTAGGGTGCCGGTAACCGAACACCTTTTTTGAAACGTCCAAAATTTATCACTTTATTAAATTGATGACAAAAATTTTTCAATCCATTGAATCAACTTACTTTCTTATTCAGCTGTTAGCTAGGAACTTTAGCTTTCCATTGATGTATATATGTCCACATAATGTGCACTTAGTCAGAAGTTATAAGCTTAAAAAAAATGGTGCCGGTAACCGAACACTCTCCCTTACCTGTCATTTGAACCTAAGTAAGTACTTGATGGATCGAATGATATATGACACTCGGTCACCCAGGCCTCTATTCAAAACTTGGTATTCACAGTGATTGCATAATCTTTCTATATCAGAAAGGCAAAAAACGCAATTTTCATTACGTGATTCGATTGAATATAAAAAACCCTTCTTAATCCATCTAGTGGTCTGGTAATGCCTTTCTCTTGTCATGTATATAGTCTCATAATTACATATATGAGATTTTACCCTCAGTCAATAGCATTCTTCCATACCAAGCATAATTGACCCCCTAGAAATTCAGGCGAGGCCTTGCGACTCCTTTAGAGTACGGGGAACGAGATAACGAAAAGTGTAATTGTATTAAACATTCACACTTTCATAGTAACTGTAACATACGATTCACATTCAACATTTTGAACATTTATTTTAAGCTCACCCTGTACATTTATAACTTAAGACTAGTGACGTCACTTTTTGAGATTTTTTACTTGCGCTTATGATGAATTTTGTTGGCTTTGGCCTAGAGATGACAGTTCAGCAGGTGACTATCCCGGACGTGGTAATGAGCGGTTCTCGAAGAAACCGGCAATCTGGATTTCATTACGATACGGAGTGTGATAGTGTCAGCGATAGTAATGATGCCGGAGATGGTAATGGCGGTAGAGATTCCAATGGCATCGGAAATAATGATGACGTCGAATATTGTAATGACGTGGTCTCCGTTCTTCCGATCGTGGAATAATCGTCGCTCATCGCTTGGGACATGCTTAGTCTGCGGAAACAGTTTCGAACGAATTTCGAAGCCCAAGAACAAAAAGCTCGCTGGGAACCTATCCAGCAGATAATTAGCATTGAGCGCATGTGGTTTCCGAAACCTAACCTATATCAACTTTCAACCCAGGATCTAGCACAAACAAAGATAATAATCCAGTGGGCTCCATTTCACAGCCACCAACAGGATTACTGAAGTTTTCGAAAATTGTAGAATGGATTTTCTCAGCATTCAATATATCTGAACCTTTAAAGACCCTCATAATGGCATTCCTTCCAATAGCTAGAACCTTTTTGAAGCAGTTATTAGCACAATGACCAATTGTCTCAGGTTTTGTATCTTTTGATGGATAATTTATCACCCGCCGCAAATGATACAATCACTGTCCTGCAGTCGAATTATCGAAGCATCATGCCAAAACTTGATTCATTTAAGGTTTTGTTGCATAGTCAAAAATGTGATGTATTTACTTTGTGTGAAACATGACTTATTTCAAACATATCTTTAAATTTTAATGGTTTTAACATTATACGTCTCGATAGAGACTCTCCGTATGGTGGAGTGCTTTTGGGAATTAAGAAATGTTATTCCTTTTATCGATTAAACATTCCTTCGACTTCTAGTACAAAAGTTGTTGCTTGTCAAATACACATTAAAGTGCGTTGCTTCGGTTTATATTCCTCCAAAAGCACAAGTTGGACAGCGACAGCTTAATGAAATAAAAAAAATATTCCAAGCATGGCGGGTATGCACTGCGTGCAAACTACGTACACATCAACTCTTTATATAAAAGGACAGCAAAACGTTGCTACGCACGTTACCTTCGGAATGTTCAGAACAAATTGAAGTCCGATCCTAAATCTTTTTGGAAATACGTAAACGACCAACGAAAAGAATCGAATTTGCCTTCGTCGATGGTTTATGGGATAAGTGTTGGAACTAATCTAGATGAAATTTGTCAACTGTTTTCCGAAAAGTTTTCCAGCGTTTTCTCCAATGAAGTGTTGTCACCGAACCAAATCGCCCAAGCAGCAATGAACGTTCCAGTATCACATCAGTTGTTGGATACTATCAGTGTTGACGAAGATTCAGTAAAAATGGCTATTGCCAAAATGAAATCTTCGTGCTCTTCCGGACCCGATGGTATTCCTGCAATCTTTGTGAAAAAAAGCTCCATCGGTTTAATTTCACCTATCTGCCAAATTTTTCGTTTATCGCTAACATCTGGGATCTTCCCTGATTCCTGGAAGTTTTCATACATGTTTCCAGTTCATAAAAAAGGAGACAAAAAAGACATCGACAACTACCGTGGAATTACGTCGCTCTGTGCTATTCCAAAGCTTTTCGAAATGGTGGTACTTGATTCTATATTCAACCATTGTAAATGGTTTATTGCAGAAACACAACATGGGTTTATGCCGAAACGGTCCACGACTACCAATCTCTTGACCTTCACGACGTTTGTGACGAATGCTATATCCTGCGGTTTACAAACTGATGTTATCTACACGGACCTTTCCGCTGCCTTTGACAAAATTAACCACGCCATTACTGTTGCTAAGTTAGACAGATTGGGATTTGGTTCTAACATGCTGCGTTGGTTTTCCTCATACCTAAATAATCGCCGATTAGCAATCAAGATAAATGACGTTGTATCCAAAGAGTTCATCGCTTCTTCTGGGATTCCACAAGGCAGCCATCTCGGACCTCTGATCTTCCTCCTGTATTTTAACGATGTGAATCTTTCTCTAAATTGTCCACGTTTATCTTTCGCTGATGATCTCAAGCTATTCCAAATAGTTCGAAGTAACGAGGATGCTGTTTTCCTCCAACACCAACTTGAAATTTTTTCAAAGTGGTGTGAGGTAAATCGAATGGCTTTGAACATTGATAAATGCTCAATCATCACGTTCACACGCAAAAAAAATCCTATAAGATACAACTACTGCCTTGATGAAGTAGTGATCAACAGAACCACGTGTGTTAAGGATCTCGGTGTAATTCTAGACGAGCAATTGTCTTTCAAGCAGCATATCAACTTAATCGTAGCAAAGGCATCTCGTAGTTTAGGATTTGTAATGAGAATAGCAAAACATTTCACAGACATTTACTGCTTAAAGTCTCTATATTGCTCACTCATTCGTACAACGCTCGAGTACTGCTCTACGATATGGAACCCATATTACCTTAACGGCTCCTACCGAATAGAATCAGTACAGCGCAGATTCGTCCGTTTTGCTCTTCGACAGCTACCTTGGAATAACCCCAACGAGTTGCCTAGCTACGAAAGCCGTGGATTATTGATTGGACTCGACACCCTTGGCATTCGACGTAATTTGTCCCGTGCTATGTTGATCGCCGACATGTTGAACAACAAAATAGACTGCCCTGCACTCCTCAGCGAAATTTCTTTAAATGTACGCAGTAGAGCTCTTCGGAATAACGTCTTTCTTCGATTGCCTCTTAGCCGTACGAATTATGGATATAACGGTGCTATTATTGGTCTACAGCGAACTTTCAATGGAGTATCTGCTGGATTCGATTTTCACATTACGCGTAGCAGAATTCAAACAAATTTTTTAAACATACTTAGAAATAGGAATAGTTTTTAATCATTGGGACTACACATTGTCTGTTGATTACATGTAAATAAATAAATAAATAAATAAATAAATAAATAAATGGTTGAAGCCCTTCCTGCTCCACGATTGATTCTGGGGGATTTCAATTCGCACGGTATTATGTGGGGTTCCGTTTACAATGATAGCAGATCATCTTTAATACAAAACATTTGTGACAATTTTAGCATGGCGGTACTATATATGGGTAGCATGACACGGATTCCAAGACCTCCTGCTCATCCAAGTGCATTAGATTTATCTCTTTGCTCGACTTCAATTCGACTAAATTTCACCTGGAAAGTATTTCCTGATTTACACGGTAGCGATCATTTACCAATCATCATCTCAATTAGCAGTAACAAAGGCATTGCTACTTCAGTTAGTATTCCTTATGATTTGACAAAAAATATCGACTGGATTAAATATAGTAGTATCTCTAGTATTTTGAATTCAGTGAAAGAGCTTTCCCCACTTGAAGAATATGACTTCCAGATTTGTTCGATTCTGGAGACAGCAGAACAATCCCAAACTAAACGTTTTCCTGGGCCAACGACTAACAGAAGGCCTCCCAACCCCTGGTGGGACAAAGAGTGCTCAGAGGCTAAACTCACAAAACAAAATGCTTGCAAGACGTTTCTAAAACGGGGAGGAGGAACTTCTCAAAATTTTGAAAAATTTATGGTTTTAGAAACCAAGTACAAGAGCATACTTCGAGCCAAAAAATGTTGCTATTGGAGACATTTTGTCGAAGGTTTGTCAAGAGAAACCTCAATGAGCACTCTTTGGAACACGGCCAGACGAATGAGGAATCGTAACGTGGGCAATGAGAGTGAGGAATACTTGAACCGATGGATATTTGACTTTGCTAGGAAAGTTTGCCTAGATTCTGTTCCTACGCAGAGCATTAATCGGGAATCTCCTTCAAATAATGGTTTTATTAATAGCCCTTTTTCAATGATGGAATTTTCTATAGCACTTTTGTCTTGTACCAATAACGCTCCTGGGTTGGACAGAATCGAATTCAACTTGGTGAAGAATCTGCCCGACCTCGCAAAAAGACGTTTGTTGGAATTGTTCAAAAAGTTTCTTGAGCAAAACATTGTTCCACCTGACTGGAGGCAAGTAAAAGCTATCGAAATAGAAATTTTGCTTGCTCTTCGTCACACAAAGGAGATGGACATCTCTGCTCGAGCGTGTGAGTCTTCGCTGCATGTGTATTGTTACGGAGCCAACAATTAATCATGGTAACATAGGGTTACAAAGGAGTCGAAAACCGTTGTCAATTTTTATGCCTGCGTACTATTGTATACACTTGTGTGGCCGTTTATTTCTTTCCATCTGTTTGTTTCAAAATGCGTGCACTTTCAGTAAAACACTATCGACCTAATGTGCACAAATGCTGCAAAGAACCAAGGCTATAACCAAGAAAGGTAGCAAACATGTAAATAGTAAATTAGAAAGTAGCACTAGGAGTGATCAGGAACGTCTAATTAAGACGTTTGAGTAGAAAAAGAAATTTTCAGAGACATAATTGGATGTCGTGAATACGAATAAAATTGGCACGCTTCCTTCACACTTTCGAATAACAGTTAGTTGATCGATTATGTGACTTGTGCAAACATTCCCCTTTTCCACTTTTAAATTTGAAACGATCACTAACACTAAAGTACGGATAAGTTACATCACACATTCTGAAACACAACTAAATAATAGGAAGCCATTTTTATAGTTCTTCATAATGAAATAAAGGTGATTCTGAAAAGAACCTATCACGAAGGCGTTCGTGTTGGAGAGTGACGAGTTGAATTCGAATTCCAATGGATGCCGCTAACTTTCGTCATCTATTTCAAAGGTGACCTGTTGTCCGTGGATGAGATACTGATATGGTTGGTGAAGCAGCAGACATCATAGCTAATTTTATATACTTGTTTATGAAATCAATGAATTTAATATTATCTTGTTTTTAGGCATCTATATTGAAACCATATCGGCGTTTTTTATGAGAATATCAAAATGGGGCGTACTTGATTTCTTAATCCGCATAGAAACATGAAATATACTAAGTTATCAGCGTTTGAGTGTTTGAACAGAATAATTTCACTAGAATAAATTTTTTTATCACCATTTTATTCTGCTATAGTTATATCACGTAATTATATTTTCAGGAGAAATGAAATACAGATTAATCTGTATATGCGGCAACCCTGTTTCGCACGAAATATTGCGAAACGACACCCATACTAGTATAAAGATATGTTCTGCATCAGTACTTTCATTTTTGCATTGCGTGAGTCGTAATTGAATATGTTAGTGGCGGCGCAAACTTTTTTCAACTCCCATTTTGATGAATCCTGATGCTTTTGGTAGGAAATGGAGAAAATTCAACGAATTCCTAATAATGGTATATGGGACTGAAAAGTGCCTTGAATTGTCACAACCAATCTGAGATGGCACTTGGTATATACATTCGGTAAACTCGTCCGAAATTTGACTCGGAATTCATTGCGATTTCCAATTGGACTCCAATGAAGATGAGACAATCCATTTCGAGCGGAATCACTAGGTGCATTTAGAACTCAATGAATTTCGACTCAAATTCCGGAAAACTTAACAGAGCAGCGCTCCCATCACGACTGATGACTTCAACTGGCAGGCTTTTGGTGTGTACCCGGTTGCGACTGTTCCTCGGCACGTACAATTCGGCTGTTCGGAGCACGCTTGATTCCGAAATCGTGAGGTCTTCAATGTTGCCCTTTCGTGTGAAGAGTATAATAAATAAAATAAATAAATAAAAATTTTGTTGTCTTCATCAGAACGCGTTCTGATTATCTGTCTACTTTTTTCAACTCTTTAAAACGATTCACCCACTTACTCACAAACTCTTTCGACTTTTGCATGTATTTCGCCGCGGCAGTTTGAGTCAGCAAAGCGCGAAGCGTACGCAGTACTCATTTTGGAAAAATGCTGAGATCGAATTGTAAACAATAGTCAGCTGAATTATTCTCGCATTGCATGAAGGACACTAATGCTCTCTGTGTTAATAAAAATCATACCATTCCACTTTACCAATCGCGAGTAATCGTGACCACCACGTCATCCTATTTTTGCATTGACTGACTGGGAAAATCAAGATAATAAAAATGGTCAAATCGAGATCACTGCCGAAGAAAATCGCTTGTGATCTTTCACAATAAAGATCACTACTGATCTCCTCTTTTTGAGATCCGTTGATCAGTGATCTTTAATTAAAAATCGGTACTGATCTTCTGTCACACAAAATCGATAGTGATTTTTATCTAAAATGATTATTGATTCATGTAAGATCAATTTTTGGATGATTTGATCAGCTTGGATCTTGGAGGAGGAAAATCACATAAAATCGAGATCAGACATGAGTGCCAATTGATCTACATATTTGATCATTGATCCCCCGCTGAGGGGTGTGAAAATTAGTGACAACAGTAATCCTATAGGAATTTGTAATTAAGCATAACGCGTGTCAATGAGACTTCCAAAATCATGGAAAATTGTCAATTTTGTATCTTCGAGGAATGCTTCTTTAACACTCCTTATCACCAGAGTTGGAAAAAATTCCGGTTTCGTTACGGCCCGTGTTCGATTTCGCAACCGGTTGTTTGATTCGCAATAAAATGAATACTAGATTTGGAGAAATAAATGCTAGGCGAAGGTTTCGTGAAAACAAATAAATTTGGATCGTAATCACATTGATATTGTTAACTTGACAGCATTCACTACAAAATAGCAATACGCAATGCTAAATTAGTAAAAAAGTTCACACTACATAGGGTAACAGAGGTATTTTGGACACTTCATATATTTTGGCCCACCTAACAAACTTTATCGATTTCATCGGATTTTATCGATGTTAAGTAACTCATTTTGCATCAATTTGAAGCTAATCACATTAAAATACCTATTGCGGAAGGGGTTTTTAAAGATATTACAATATTTGGTGGATATTTTTATAAAGTGGGCCAAAATAAAATCAATCCTAAAGTGGGCCAAAATACCTCTGTTACCCTAGTGATTAGAGTGACAAAAGACTTTTTTTTCTTCCAGCTAGTTGATGATGATTATTCAACTGGGTAAATTAATCAACTGCATGTTATTATTGATTACGGCATATATGTTAATGTTAATTGTTGGTTTTATTGATATTGTTGAATAAATTTTAAACACATTAAGAATCATGAAATTCCGATGCGACCGACCAAACAAATTTATTGAAATTCTTTCATTCGAGTGCAAACAAACCCAAACACTGACAACAAACTTTCGTGTGTATATGTGTGCACGTTTCGAAGATATTTATACGCGCACAATTTTCTTAGAGATGGCTGAACCGATTTTAACAAACTTATGCTCGTTTGAAAACTATATGATTGTATAAATGACGTAACCGACAAAACACGTTGTTTTATATCGCTCTAATGTATGTAAGGGTGCCAATATTTTGGGATCACCTCTAACTTTGTATAGCGCTATTGTTCAAAAGTTTAAGGAGCACGACTCTTTACAAGCGTATGAGTAATGTCAACAATGTTTGCGTAAAAACAAATTCCGGCGCTTCTTTTCTTGATTTTAATCAATAAATCTTCCATATGGTTAAAAAATAAACCAATCGGATCATTCTGCTTAAAATTGCAATTCAAGAAAAGCGAAAATCTTAGTCTAAAAATCTTCCGCTTCCCTTAAAACTGCTCGAGAAAAAATATTTCAGTTTCAGCTTACATCCACTAACACATTTGATTAGCAACAAACATATTTCAATATGGATTTCCTCTTGCAGCAATTATTGTTATATGAAGATTTACGTACCTTCTATAAGTAAACCCGAAAAAAGGAACCAACACGCGAAAGGCAATGGATATGGAATGTTGTCGTAAAACTGTTTATTTTTCCGGAAAACTGCTTTTGTAACAGCAAATATTTAGTTTTGTTTATTTCGTGTAGCGCAATCTAATACAAATCCATTGAAGCAGTGTTGCTAACTTTTTTATTAGGGAATTGAAATCTACATTCATAAAATGTAAGCAATTTTTCATCAAAAGTTGCTAAAAAATTTATCAAAACTGATATTTCATCCAAAAAGTCTGGCTTAACGTTCGTTTGAGAATGAATCATTGCTAAAAAAGATTGTTTGAAACTCAATCGTGCAAGCCACTTTGATAAACTCGTTGCACTGCATATATGAATACATAGATCTATGACATACGTACCAAATAAAATGTACGTAATACACAAATTACCAACACAAGTTAACTTGGTTTACTCTTAATCCTTAAGCACCTCAAAAAAAGTCCCCATGCAAAATTTGAGCTAAATCGGATATGGTTAAGGGGTGCTACCCGGCGGTTAAGGTTTGAAAATTTCCTGCATCAAAAAAAGTGCTTGATTTTGGAAATTTCAGGTACCATCGGAAATATGATAACAGTTTTATGATAAAATTTTCAGTTTTGTGACACAATTTCAAATAATTCAAAATAAAACTTTTCTGAAATGTTTAGTATCAACTAGTATCAAAGAGGAAAACACTTGACGATAGTTTGCTTCTCTCGTATTTTGAAAGCTCATAGCTCAGTGATCTGTGGAAGGTTTTATATGATCTAACTACCAATAGATTCGTTTGTTTTTCAGTTTGAACGTGTATTGCATTAACATTAAAGTGATTTAATAGTACACTATTGAAAACCCTGTTTGATTTGACCCATTACAGCACCAGCCAATCAGAACGCGTTTTGAGGAAGAGAACAAAATATGGCCTAACAATGTCTAAGCGACATACGGCCTACGGGAGAGCAACATCGAAGACCTTACGCTTTTGGGATGGAACGAGCGCGTCGAATTGTGGAATTGTGCCGCAGCCGGGAACACACCAAAAGCCTGTCACTTTGCCAGTGGAACGACGAGTCCTCATGGGAGCGCTGCTCGAAGACCTCACGCTTTTGGAATCAAGCGAGCCGAAGAACAGTCGCCGCCGGACACACATCGAAAGCCTACCAGTGGAAGTCGCAAGTCGTCAAGGAAGCGCTGAGTTGGAATTCATTATGAGTTTCAAGTGCACCTTCTGATCCCGCCCGAAATGGATTGTTTGATCTTTGGAATCCAATTAGAAATCCCAATGAATTCCTAGTCAAATTTCGGACGAGTTTACCGATTGTACACGCCAAGGGCCATCTCAGTTTGGTCTAAATGCAGATCCCGTTGTTTGTGACAACTCAAGGCACTTCTATGTTCCATAGATCATCTTTAAGAATTAGTTGAATTTTCTCCATATCATACCAAAAGTATCAAAGTGGAAGTTGAAAAAGTTTGCGCCGTCGCTAACACATTCAATTACGACTCACGCAATGCGAAAATGAAAGTATTGATGTAGAACACATATTTATACTAGTATGGGTGCCGTTTCGAATTATGCCATGCGAAACAGGTTGGCCATATATACATTTATTTTCTCCTGAAAAATACAGATTCAAATGTTGCGAAAGAAAAAGAATTTCTTAAAACCGCTAAAAATCCATATTTTTTTAAAAAGTGTTTGAAGTGAGCGGGATTCAAAATCCGGTTTTTATTGGAAGCCGGCATGGTACGTTTATGGTAAATTGTTCTATCATGTCTGGCATATATTTTTAATATAGCTATTGATTATAACGGTTTGTTTATTTATTTTGAACATACTTCTGATGTTTTTTTTGTTTTTCACGAAATGTTTAATAATTATAATAATAATAATAATCACAAGATTTTATTGTTATCATTGTTGGTTTTCCTATATATTAAATTCGTGTCAGATTTTTCAATACTAATTATTAAGTGCTTGTGATAATAGCAGAGTTAAAGTTCTTTTTGTATTCCAAAAATTTTCCATCTTATTGATCAGTTTGAATCCGAGCTGAATAGTCAATATTTCAAATGAATGATTTCTTTATGAAATTTGGCTACTTGTCCATTATAACTAGTATTTTTTTTATAATAATAATAATAACATTATTATTATTTTCATTATTATTATTATTATTATTATTATTATTATTATTATTATTATTATTGTTATTATTATTATTATTGTTATTATTTTTTTTATTGTTATTATTATTATTATTATTATTATTATTAAAATTACTCTTGAATAACCAAGATCGTCGATACATTTCAGACCAGGCCATTGCATTTGTCTCTTTCTGAAATTTCGAGAAGAATCATATATCTTCTCAATTATTAGTTTTAAAAGAATACAAATTTTTTGTACCTAGCCTATATAAGCATTAAAATTAGATTTGAACCTAGCCTATATTAGCATTAAAATCCCGGAATTTATTTAAAAAAATTTAAATAAAAGATTATTCATCAAAATCCATATTGTCCCCTTCAAAGTACTCCCCATCGACTGCAACACACTTAGCCAGCACTTGATTCAATCCTCGAAACATTTTGTATATTCGGAATGGTCATCAGACCCATCTGCGATAATGCCATAATCTCATCTCAGGTGCTGAAACGCGTTGCACGGAGCGGTTTCTTGGAGGGATCCATAGCTTTTCTCATCATCATTCACATACTCACGGCCGGGGCTACCACGTTTGGCATAAAGTCGTTTGGCATAATGATCATTTGGCATAACAGTCATTTGGCATAACAGATGAACATGCTGCTTAATGGAAATTGTTTTTATTTACTGAAATTTTGTAAGGTCTAATGCGGCTACGACTCATCGTTTTTAAGACCTGCTGTCCGACCTCACTACCGCTGGTTCGGACCTAACTGAGGGATAGCTCCTAGCTTTGGGTAATCGGGGCAAACGCCCGCAACTAGACAGAGGTGATTTCAACGGGGGCGCTGCCCCCCCCCCCCCCCCCCCGCAGGGGCCGGCGCTTCCGACGGCGGGTCACCGGCGCACTCGCGGTCTTCGGCCGTCTCGACCTGAATCATCTATGACGAATAGAAGATTGTGCTAGCACTAAGTGAGTTGCTTTTATAAAATGACAGTTCGGACCGAATATAAAATTCACAAATTTCGTTCGAGTTTTCCTTGCAAAACATCACTCGATCGAAAAATAAACGAAAATTTACATTACATTAAAATATTACGAATCCAATTATTATTATGACAAATGTCATTATGCCAAATGACCGTTATGCCAAATGGCCATTATGCCAAATAACTGTTATGCCAAATAACCATTACGCCAAACGGTGTACCATAATATCCAGTGCATGGATGAAGCATATCGCTATACATGCTTGAACCCGCCTGATGGTTTGTTTGAGAAGGACGCGTCAGACTCATTTCAAACCTTTAGAAGGAAATAAGTTTCCTTCAAGTGACTTGGGCTGGCTATCCACAATCCCTCGTCCAGTCATCAATTCGTCCGATGCCCTGATGCTCCCTTCCTTTTACGCCCCCGTGATAAATGTTTTATATTGATAAATACAATGAAACATAGTGTAATGAAATTAATATAACATAAAATGATAGATGATAGATTACAAAATAATATAATATAACATAATATAATATAATATATTTTAATTGAATATAATATAATACAATGTCATACAATATAATATAATATATCATAAAACATAATATAAAATAACAGTTAATGTAGAGTGACATTTATGCTCTTCTATCTTCGTAATACTGCAGGAAGTAGAATATTTCTTTCTAATAACAATGATAATATCCACAGCTATAAAAATAATATATGTTTTTATTATTGATGACAAATTAATAATAATAACAATAAATATAATAATGAAAGAAATTATAATAAAAAACAATATATTATAGTACAATGAGATATATAATAATTAATAGAATGAATAAAATGATATGTTGCGATATGCTATGATATTATATTACTTGAATTTATATGTCATTTCTCAGCCTCTCATTCTGCCATCAACGCATTCCATCGACCAATTGTCACCACAGACACACGTGTAAGCATGAAACAGGAACCAGTGAGGACCAAGCTCACCTTGTGACGACCTTGATATTTAGTTAAAAGATTACTTTAAAAATGATAATTTATAAGGAAAACAAATTTATATTTTGCGCAGAGGTACGTAGTACTACTCATAATAAACCCTATAATATAATATAATACAATATAATATGATATAATGCAATGCAGTTTAATACTATACAACATATTATATAATAACATAAAAGACAAAAAAACATGTAAGACGATAATGAAATAATATGCTATGATACAATATAACAGTTAATGTGGCAGTGTAAGTTACGCTCTTCTTCTAATAATAATAATAATAATAATAATAATAATAATAATAATAATAATAATAATAATAATAATAATAATAATAATAATAATAATAATAATAATAATAATAATAATAATAATAATAATAATAATAATAATAATAATAATAATAATAATAATAATAATAATAATAATAATACATTGTAATAAACAACAGAATCATATGTTGTAATATACTATGATAAACATTGCACTTTAGGATGGGCTTTAATTTATGAGTCATTTCAAACCCTCTCATTCCGCTACTAACGCAGAAGGCGAAAGCACCCAGTCGACGCCGTTCTATTGACCAAATGTCATCATAGACACACGGGGAGGCATGAGATAGGAACTTGTGAGGACTTAGTTATCTCACCAAAGAAAGTTTTTCTGATCCGAAGAGGCGAATGACCTTTAGGTTAAAACCTCTATAATCTAAACAAAAAAAAGAATGATTTTACCAAATATTAAGAAAACCTGAGTGTGTTATTCGTTTTCTGATGGATATATATATATATATATATATATATATATATATATATATATATATATATATATATATATATATATATATATATATATATATATATATATATATATATATATATATATATATATGTATGTGTGTGTGTATCTTAAATTTTTATCAAACGGAACAACCGCTATGGAAGTGGGAGATCCAGTGTGCTTTCCGGTGGTATACGATACAATTGGCTTTAAATGTGATATTGATTTATCAACAGATGCCAGCGTTTCGGAAAACGAGTGGCGACATTCTGTTGAAGTAGCTTTTTCATTCTTCCCTAACTGTGAAAACTTATTTCCGATATTCGAGAGTGCCAAAACGCTTTTCGGACAATGGAATTTTTCGCTTTGACGCACAGTGAATTTCCGTTTAATTATTTCATATAAATTTATATATTGGATGATTTCATCTTGTTTCATTTCAATGGAAGATGCTTTTGAGCTATTTAATGCGTACGTTGTAAATTGTCGACAAGTAGTAAACTTTAAATCACAGTCATAATCGAGTATATATATATATATATATATATATATATATATATATATATATATATATATATATATATATATATATATATATATATATATATATGTATACATACACATATATATATATATATATATATATATATATATAAATATATATATATATATATATATATATATATATATATATATATATATATATATATATATATATATATATATATATATAATCTTCCATTTCTACGCTAGTTTGAGTCACCAGTTAGAAGAAATGACTCAATATTTACTTAATATTTATTTTAGTTAATATTATACTATACTCCAATAAAGAATAATAACTACATGAAGCTTCAAGGCTTGGTAAACTATTTTTTTTAATCCTCGCTTGAAAATAAGGAGCAAAAAATCTAGTTTGCAGAAGAAGCTCCTCTTGAGCTGTTGTGAAGAATATTCGTCCACAATGAACAATGAACGGTTTCGTAGAGACATCTTAAAGTCATTAATTGACAAAGTAATAGTAATGTAGTTGAGCAGCCCGTGACACCAAAAGCGCCATCTGTCGAAAACTAGGTGCGTAAATGCTCCTAAAATGTACAGTAGCTAATAGAAAAAAGTACCTACACTCGTTTCTCACTAGAAGCACTGTCAGTGTCTCCGTACAATGGTTTACTTGATTTAATATAGTTGTACAATAATATCGAATGCTGCTCAGTGCACCATAAAATTTATAAAACGTTTCATTGACTTGTTTAGTAAAATAATGGAATGAAGATGTTACTTTCTGATAGTCAGCAAGTGAGCTAGGCATTTAGTATACATAAATGGTGAACGAGTCTGAGGGGATAAATTGTCTCGAGTGTTCGTTGTTGGCAACATTCTTTTTTTACCGATAGAAACCAGAACGCAAAAGAGAATAGAGCCATTATATTGCAGTGGTTGATTTTTTATCGTCGAGCAGTTGCTGGGCAGAAAATGTGTTTGCTTCATTGTAACATTGGGATAGAGTATAACGAAAAAAATATCTAAATGTATTTTCTTCGAGGATGTGACAATTTCATTCCAAGACGACTGAGAAACATAATTAATCATGATTCGGATAGACGCGATTAAAATTGAAACACATGCTTCAAAACGACCACATTCTGTGTTCTTTGCCATTCTCATATAGAAAGGTTGTGTGTGTGGCGAAACAAAAAACGTTAAAAATTTTCTAAACTGGTCTCAAAACTATACAAATTGATAGTCATTATCAGTAGGCAACTAAACAAACCGATTCCGGCTATCCTGGTTCCCGGCATCCGGTTCCGGAAATACCGGAAATATACCAAAATGTTTTATTCTGTATGTTATACTGGTTAATGCACAAACAATCTCTTGGTTTCTTTCAAAAATCGAAGAAAAATTTTTTGAATAGAATTTATTATACATGAGAAAGGCATCATTACACCACTAGGTGGATTGAAACAGGTTTTTTTTTCATTTGCCTTAGACATAATGCCCCATTAGCCGTATAAGATGCCAAACAACAAATCAGTGATACCATGGCTGGCAAGAATGAACCGTTTTTCTTGGGCAAAAATTAACAGTATCAGAACGACATATTGAATAATAATTATCAAATCATTATATTCAGGGTACCAGATGGATGCACTCAGTTATTCCTAAACTATCGACAAAGGCATGATTCAGGGGGCTGTATGTGAGTAGGGATTTCATTGATCATGTAGTGTGGACATGCGTGAACTATCGTGATGTGAGATCTCAACAAATAAATTCATGCGTACCAAAGGTAGACTATTCAATGTCCCAGTTTGCGAAATTCCTGCTTGTCGTGACCTTCGGAATTTCAATTTAATTTTAATTTTTTGCCTTTCTCATGCAGATCACTGCGAAAACAGACTTTTGAACCGAGGCAAGAAGGGCCGTGTGTCATAAACCATTCGGCTTAGTTTGCGAGTTCGCAAAATGTCTGTGTGTAACATTTTTTACTTTTCTCGAAAATGGCTGGACCAATTATAACAAACTTAGTTACAAATGAAAGGTCTTATGGTTCCACATAAAATTCCTGAACATTATTTGTATCTGACTTCCGGTTCCGGAATTATGGGGTAAAATGTGCAAAAAATTGTTTAAGTAAGTGCACCAACTTTTCTCGGAGGTGGCTTAGATTCATAAACTTAGATTCAAATGAGAGTTCTTAAGACCCCATAGATTCTGAATTTTGTAAAATGTGGGTAAAATATGCAAAAAATTGAGCGAGCTAATTTTTCTCAGAGACGACGAGACCGATTTTTACAAACTTAGATTCAAATTAATGATCTTATGGTCCTTTACAAAACTTCAGAATTAAGTGTAAAAATTTCAATTTTAAATTACTTACTCAGCTTCTGAATTCCATCTGGATCCGACTTCCGGTTTCGGAATTTTAGGGTAAAGTGTATTAAAAATTTTATACCAACGCTTAAAGGGGCGAAACAAAAACCGTAAGAAAAATCCTAAATCGACATCAAAACTACTCCAGTCGGTAGTCATAATAAGTAGACGGTCAAACAATTCTTTCAAGAATCGAAGAAAATTATTTTGATGAATACTACAGTATTATACAAGATAGTCTGATTGAAATGAGGAAAGCATCATTATACCACTAGGTGGATTAAAACAGGTATTTTACGTTAACCCTTCCTCTTCTATAACATCAACCAATAGCCAGCTATCTTACCTTGAATAAAAGTGATGTACTGATACAAACAAACCTGAAACTGTTATAAGATCATACAAAAATAAATGTTTTTTTTTTCTTTAATGCAGTTTACTGCAACCAATCGTTTGATAAAAACAGTGTTTTTGAGAAGAATAACCAATAAATATCGAAAAATATTATTTTTGAAGTACTATATATGGTGGATGCTACGGATAAAAAAAGCTAATGTATATAATCTTATGAAATAAACAAATTTATGAAAAATATCAGTAATGTGTCCCACAAAATAATCGTTATTCATTTAAAATTAATATTTTGTATCGAAGCATACTGTTGAATCGAAAGTGGGCATAATGTCCATAGAAAGACTGTTATGAAAGAACCCTTCTTAATCCACCAAGTGGTGTGATAATGCCTTTTTCTTGTCATGTAAATAGCCTCATTAAACATTCGTAAGATTCTATTCTCGGTCGTTAGTATTGTGAGCTTATCAAATAACCTATGTAATAGTAGCTTTCAAACGAGTCTAAGACTTTCGAAATCGATTCTCTCATCTCCGAGGAATTTTGTTACATACAAAAACACTGGGGTTTGTCGGTTACGTCACAGATAAAATTACATATCTAAAACCGAAAATGCTTGCCATAACCCACCCAAATTTGATTGACACTTTAAGCTTTCAAATTGGGTCATTTTTGAGTAGCTACTATTGCGTCATTTTTTGTTGAGGATACAATCGTAGCAGTGACGTAGCCAACAAACCGCTTTTGCTTAAATCCGTTTGATTTTCTCGAAGTTCTGTATGAATCATTTGAAAAACAAACATTTTTTGTCAGTTTTATTCCAAACGAGCATACGACCTATCAAATCCAATATAAAATCTTAAGTTTGTTTGGAGGCATTGAGAATATTCGGAAGCCTCATGATGAATATTTCCGGTTTCGGTTTTTGTATGTAATGCTATCGCTCAAACTTACTGCGATGAATGTCACGAAATCGCATAATTATTTGAACGATCTCGCTTTATTCATAATTTGACTCGTATTAGTTTCGTAAGAGATTTGCTTTACGAGATATCCAACATTTAGCTGAATATCATCAAATTCTATACGAAACAGCATATAGCTTTTTCGTATTAATGGGCTGAATAAATCTGTTTTTTTTTGCTCGCTGAGTCCCGTCAAGGGCCCCCCAAAACTATCCTCTGTGAAAGCGGCTTTGATACGAAATATGTTGCACTTATCAATATCCTATGCGATTGATTCTGTGAAAATGAGAATCATTCACGTATAAAATCTGGTTTATAAGGCTTGTTCGAAACAGAAACTGGACGCCGTACAATACGTGTATCTCTGGATATACCTCATCAACGCGTAAAATATTTCGCAGACTAATGAACATATGCCTGTTCATGCGTAAAGTAATTGTGTGCGGTCGAAATGAAAATCCGGATATGTCAGTAAGATTGCAAGAAAGTTTGGTTTCCCTGCAAGCACTGTCCATAGCAATCCCTAATCTTCCTATACACGTATGACAACAGCCAGAAATGCTGGGAGGTGAAGCAAACATTGCACAAGAGACCAGATCTTTCGGTGCGTACTGTGACTAGAAAAATAAAAATGTCTCCAACTTTCGTGCATGCTTTCAAGCACCGGCAAAGTATGAAGCCGTTCAAGGTAAAAACTGTTCTGAGCCGTAATGATAAACAGAATGTGACGGCTAAAACTCGGGCTCGCAAGTTGTATCGCGAATTTTTGACGAAGTTTTCCTGCGTGATAATGGAAGTCAAACTTATGGAAGACTTTAAGCAGTTTCCCGGAATGTCTTTTTAGCCGGACCAAGAAAAAAGCCAAATTTCCCCAAAAAAATGGAGTAGAGTGGAGTTCATGTTGTACCGAAAGAGTCGAATCTACCTAACTGCCCGGAATTGCGACCTATCGAGCAGTATTTGGGCTCACGTGAAAAAAGAACTCCCAATATAAACAACAAGCTACAACTGTGGACCAATTTCGAATATCTTAGACAAAGGCTAAATCGGTTGCAGAGAAGTCTTCACAGACTCTAACAGCTGGAGTAAGCTGAAAAGATCGTAGTTTCTTCATGCAGCTTAATTAAGTAATTGTAATTAGTTTTAAGATGACTGAATTAAAATAAATGAATATAAAGTGCATCTTGGGTTGAACTAACAGCAAATTTGTTCTATTCCAAATTGAATCTGTCAATTTTGTCGCAAACAAGCCTTATACGAAAATTAAAATTAACAATTAATTAAATTAAACAGCGTATTTTAGAAAGATTTATTGGATGTATTATTTATCGAGAAACTCACAAGGTTGAAGCCTCGATTAGTAAAAACTTTTCGTTATATTTTGCTTACTAAGCAGATGTATGATTAAAATTTCTTTAAACTCTTTTGAAGATTTTTTAATTTATTTATTTGTCGGACGAATATCCAAGCAAAACTTCACAATGTTTACTTGTTTAAACTATTAATTATTATTGCACTTTTTGATCGATTTGATTCCTAGATAGAAAAACTAATAGATATTAATACTGATAATCGCATTTCACATTGCATAAGTGAATCGATTAAGCAAAATGACTGTAATAAAGTACGTCGCATAAAATATTGTGCCGTATTCCATCTAATCGATGATTTTCAGAAATTGCATGTATATCGCATTCACTTTTGCATAAATAGGGTACATTTGCAAAATGCCTTTCTTTTTTATTATACCTATAACAGCATTTATATGGCATTCATAATTTGCCATATAGGTACAAAATGATTGTCTGGGAAACGTCCAATTCATATAACTCCAGTGATAACCCTCCTCCCCGTGTGTGGTTCATGAATGACCCCTTTAGGATGCCAGTCACACAGTCATCTTCCACATCATTTTAGCTATACGATCAATATTTCGTGCAATTGTTTAATCACTTGGTTTTCATATATGAAATAGTGGTGAGGTAATATATGTTTATGAGTCGTGTGATACGACTATCAGTAACCCTCTATCATGGTATAGTTATCATCAATATTCGACAGTGTAGTGAAATTAGGATCTTATTTATACGCTATAAGCGAAAAAGCATGTATTCTGGCACTACACAATGATATTGTATCATGCAAGAAGAAATTCTTATTCTCCAACAGCAACCATCCGATAAGTGGTTTCAGAGCAGCTACTAGATAAAATAGTAACGTAATATCATGTGAAGTTTTACCATCTGTCGTTGTCACTTGTTCGTATGTTCACCCGATCAGAATGGAATAACAAAATCACTGCAGGGTATAATATTTTGATTACTAAAACATAACTCAAATAATAAAAAATACTTTTAGTTGTAAATAATTATTACCCAAATCGTTTTCAAAATTGATTTATCGTGATTTATCGTAAAAATGTAGTATGTAACTTACTTAGAGAAAAAATTAAACGGAACGCACTTTCGAAGAAAGCAGCTCGTTTTAACTTTTAGTGGTGGATCGCGTCATAGCAGTTGACCCATATGGCATCGTCAGTAATGATTTAACTCTCCTAGTATAGTTTTAGGTATCTACCCAAGTAACAATTCGAATGCCTTATGGTTTTGATTATAATTTATAGGAGTTTTGTAATTGATTTTTCAATCACTACCTGTTTTATGACAACTACAATAAGTGTCTCTTTTAACCAGTAATATCATAGTTTTCAAAGCTTCTATAAAACCCTTTACCTACACTAAAAATAAAATAAAAATAATACAATTTGCACTAGAATAAAACCATGCAAACACTCTTAATATTGCTTTCAAACATTTTCTTTAAAACATTATTGTCAGTTAAATTCTTTCATAAATCTAGTTTTGTGTGTGTGCGTGTTCATTCTATGACAATTTCACTCAGAGTAAATTTGAGGGTTCTAAAGTACATTTATGACACATTAGTTGTAGGCTATTTGATTTATTGCTTCTTAGGTTAAGTGTAATTTGCATTAAAAGAAATTTCATGGCCGCCATTATGATGTTCTTTGCCGTAGCATTTATTGACATCAAATAAACTTCGAAATGCAAAAACGAGGAAATATGTTGGACTTTCATGATTCATTTTCAGATCGTATGCACAAGTTTTATCGCCACAGAATAGTTTCATACAAAAATGATGATGAATCACAAAAAATAATTTTCATTAATCATGAAGACTTTCGCAAAAACCGCATTTATTTCAAAGCGATTAGTTATAATTCTTATTTTTATCCTTACATTCACGATAAAAATAAAAGCGCATGAAGTTTTTACGTTCGGAAAAGGTCTCAAACTCGTAATTAAAATATAATATATTCTTACTGATTGCATTCAAAGTGGACATGGCAGTTTATTCATAGCGGAATTCATTCCATCCCAAGAAATTTAATGTTGATCGTAAAGCTGGTTTCAAAATTTTCTTGAATTTGGAGTTTTAAAGCAGGTTTATGCTGATTCTTCATTTTGATTTATAAACCTAATGAAGAATGGTCCACTTTGCAGGAACATGCTCTTATAGAAGTTTTCAGTAGGCTTTCGTGGAGTTTAAAGTTTTATTGCAAGATTTATTATGTAGCATTGAAGATAGCTACAAGTATTTAATAATATTAAAATTGTTACTTGGGATATGTTCTTAAGCCGAATCTCACAGATTGAGTAGGATGGGACAAAAAACATCTTTGAAGCAATCTTTTTGTATCTTTAATGTTACAAAAAATTATCGAAAAATATTCAATACAATTGAAAGCTTATCGTTATTAAATAAATAACTACTCTTCTACCGAATTTCGAATATATAATGAATTTGTTTGTATTTAAATGAAATTGTGGAGATATTCATGATCCTGATAATATTACTTTTTACTTAATATATAAGGTAACGGAGATATTTTTACCGCTCTAATATATTTTGGTCCAGTGTTAATAGTTTTGGTTGTAATCAAATTGAAGTACATATCGATACCTAATATATGGAAGAATGTAATATTTTTTTCTAATTCTGAGACATAATTCAGACTTCATTTTGATTACATCCATAAATATGTGAGCCGGTCCAGAATATGTTACCTCGTCAGGATATACATTTTATTCCTTCTTCTCGTACCAATTTACATAATTAATTTACTCAAGCTCTAATCGACAGGATTGTGTCACTATTTATTAGTTTAAATGTCGCAGTTCAGTACATAATACTTCAACCGTGTTGTGCTGTTCGGTGTTTTTGAAGTTGTGGTATCGTGAGTAAAAAATTGTCTACTATCTGCCGTTCTTGTATTTTCTCAGAAGGTATTGAAAGGTGTCAATTCGCCATCACGCTGCCCAATCTTCCCGCGTAATTGCCAAAATCACACCTTAAACGAAACAGTAAAAAATAAAACGAAACGACACCAAGGTGAACGATCACTTTCTAGATAGCAACAAAAATGCTAGTCTGCTAAACTGAAGAAAAAGGAAAGAAGAAACAGACAAAGAAACGAAATTATTTTCCTATCGATATCATTAACAAACCGATGCAGGTTGTACTTCGTAGACTACCCGACACTGACATGATGAATGAAGCACCGAAACAGGCATTGTTGTGGGGTAGTCAGCCCGTGATAGTGTTCAAGATTAAGTGGTGCAAAAAGTAGCTAAAATATC